>NC_056750.1:608232197-608294697 GCF_019279795.1 Protopterus annectens | reverse complement strand
ACCCTAACACATTGTTTAAACTACGGCTTCCAACTGTTTTGATTCTCACATTCTCACTTATGAAAGACTAAAATATTTGAACTTGTATAGTGTCTCATACAGAGATTTAAGATTACCTTATTCGGGTATTTAGGGCATTTAGTGGCAACCACATTTGGGAATGTTTGGGGTTATCAAACTGTACAGCCTGAACAGTTATTATGCAAACAATTGTTTTAGTATATTGGCAGGCTAGAAGGGCATTAATGCCCATGCTTGAAATATTTGTATGTATGCATTAATAGTGTCTTCCTCCTCATTATAATGTAGTAACTTGCATATGATCTGATTTGTCTGTGTCACAGCTTCTTTTTATAACGTGACTGAGATGGCAGCAATGTATAAGCTCTAATTTTGCATATGTACAAGTGGGCCTTAAAAGTAACATAACATTGCCGCAGACTTAATAATATATCATTCCTTGTTATAGCTTTTGCAGTCCAGATAACAGCTGAAGGTAAGACAGTTGGCTGCCCTAAACATTTCAAGTAATCTGGTCCAATGGCAATGTTTGAGAAGTGCTCCTAACTAGACATTGGTCTGAAAGGGAAAAATGGATAAATTATGGCTTGCAAAACTTATTAAAAATGCAGTTTATATCAAGCATATAAATTCTTCTTTTTATAGGTTGCATGGTTATAACTGGTAGGGTTAACCAGATACTAGGGAGGTGATATGTGTTTTGGGGGGACTGCTGATTTTCTTTTTTTAATACACTGGCACCTCAACCAGATTCCTGTGGGCTGTGTTTTGGGGGGCTGTTGATGACTGTCCTCATATTTCTGATCTGAAATGTTTAATGTTTTGTGGTATGTATGTATCACTAATGGAAATGACATTATACATTTAGTTATCTACCCGTATTGTATTGTATTTTATTTATTTATTTCAGTTTAACTGGGGTAGAACACTGGTCTGTTTGGGCCATTTTACAGATTTAGCCCAGGAAATTAAAATAAAGTACAGACTACAAAATTGGTATTACAGCATGACAGGAAAGTAACCCAGTCCATAAACATATAATATAAATTCATTCTGAAATGGTAAAGAGAGGGAGGGAGATGAGATGTTGCCATTAGTAATTTAGTAGAGAGGTAAAGAGATACAGGTATTAATAGGGAGAATAAAAGTATGTGAGAAATGTCAGCTAACAGTATGTCAGCTTGGACATGGTAGAAGGGTCGTAGGACAGAAAGTTGAATATAAAGTGTTTTACATACTTATTACTTACTCCATTAAGATTTTTTTGTCAGAAGCTAGAAGATTGTGTCACATTTTTTAAATCTGTGAAGTGTAATTTTTTCTTTGGGGGGAGGGAGTTGGCTGTAGATAATTTAATACAGCAGCATATAGCTGTAATATTATCTAGCTTATTTCTTAAATTTTATCCCCAGTTTCTTTAGATTCTTAAGTAAAAAGGTGCTATTATGAATGTTCCGAGATCATATTTTTAAAACAGATGTTTGGAATATTATAAATTATCAAAATATATATAATTTATGTACGCAGCTGTATAATGGCATTGCAAATAGACTGCCTAATGTTTACAGCTCCTGTTCTGTGATGGTCAGTACTTCTCATTCTGCACGTACAGTAGTGTTACTGATAAGGCTGCATTTGACGACAGTGTGGGTCAGGACTCGTAACTCTCAACCAGTACAATTTTGGTAGAGCACTGATTACATTTAATAGCTTCTTCACTGTCAAAAGTGTTTATTGTCCTCTTGTTTGAAGTCAGGAATATACTTAAGTGAGTCACTGTACATTCTACGCAAACATATAAGCACGTTGCTAAATACTAGACCATTTACCCTTTCGTGATGGCCAAAATTACTAGTTACTTTTCTGGGACAGGACAACTTATAAATAAATGACCATGACTGAGTGAGGATGATCCAAATCTCACAGTTTGCAGTGACAATATTAGGATGGTGTCTACACGGTCTATGCCAAATGTTGCTTGTACTTCAAGCAGTAATGTTGCAGATGAGCTAGGTGGTGCTACGAAGGTGGAATCTTTACAAAGTATTGCTTCTGCTTCATGTAGTAATGCCATTCATGAGGCTGCTGGTGACACAGACTGGCCTGACTGCTGGACTTTGGACCAGAAAAATGACTACTGCAGTAAGTACAGCTGGCTGTTGATTCGCAATAAGGAACTTGGATGTAAAACGTGCCGTAGTGTGGGGGGGGTCTTGGCGTAGAGGCTAAGAAGGGTCTCAATATTGCAAAAGAATGGACCAATGACTCGATAACTTCCTTTGGTGAAAGTCGACAGCAACAGTTAACATCCACAAGGAATATGCGAGTCACAAAACTGCCACAAAGCTTTTTGAAGAAGCAGACAAACAGATTCTGGAGCAGATGGTTTTAAAGGGCCAGGGAAAAGAAAAAACTGTCACAATGAACACTTTTCATACAGCCTATAAAGTAGTGAAAGAAAACCAAAGCTTTCATAATTTTGAGTCTGAAATTGATTTATAACAACTAAATGGATTTGATATGGGACACATTCTTCATTCTAGTAATGCATGCATCAACATCGTTAATCACATAAGCGATGAAATGAGAAAAATTCTTACAAAACAGATTGTCACATCCAGTAGCAAAATATCACTAATTATTGATGAGTCAATGATGCTGAGCAACAAATCAATGCTCATTGTTTATGTTTGTACCTGTCTTGCTGACAGCGGAATGAACTCAGCAGTAAATTTATTTTTGGACTTAACTGAATTGCAAAACACAACATCGGAAGGGATTTTTAATTCTTTGCTTGAGTGACTTAAATCTCATGGTTTAACAGAGGATTACTTGAAATGTAACTTGGTTTGTGTTGCATGTGATGGTGCAGCCGTCATGCTAGGATGTAAAAGCGGTGTTAAGAAGCTAATGACAGACAAGTTTCAATCAGATATCTTTTGGCACTGTATGCATCACAAACTGAAACTCTCTGTTGGGGATGTAATCAAACAAGTTTCAGGCATTAACAGATTTAAGCATTCCTTGATAAGCTATATGTGCTATACCATTCCTCACCAAAAAATAACAGAGAATTACAAATGTGTGCAAAAGAGCTGGACACTCAGATGCTAAAAATTGGTTGAATTTTAAGCACACGATGGGTGGCATCGTTACCGTATCTGTTCTACAGTTTGAGAAAAGTACAAAGTTCTGGTCAAACATTTTGAGGATGCCAATCAATGTATATCACGTGATCGTACAGAGCAGATCGAACAGAGTATGTATGAGGGTTTGCAAAGAAAAATCATGTCAACAGAGTTTGTGCTAGATCTTGGCCTAATGTGCGATGCCCTTCAAGAACTGTCAAATTAAGCTTGGAATTGCAAGATCACATCATCAATTTGCACAAAGCAAATGAAAAGATACAAATGCTCATTCACATTTTCAAAGAAAGGCAAACAAATCCAAATCACTATTACGAGATGGCAGCAATGGCTGTGCAAAATCAGCAGTTCAGCGGCGTGTTGCTTCACAGCAAGGATTGCAAAAATGATCCTCCAATTGATCCAACTGTGTTTTACACAAAACTTCATTAATCAATGTCTAGAAGGCTACTTGACTGTGACAATGCCACATTTGCACAACAGGCATGCATATTTGATCAAAAGCAGTGGCCCTGGGATTCCGGATATTGGCAAAGGCTCTTGCCACCCCCATAGTGCCTTTTTTAGGCAAGGCTCAAATTCTAAACCTACCACCCTAGAACACAAAAAAGGAAAAAAACTAAGGGTAATGCTGCTCAATGCCAGAAGTCTAAATCTCAAAATGCACGCACTCGAGGCCCTTCTCAGTATGGAGAACATCAATGTCTGTGCAGTGACAGAAACCTGGTTCAAGGCTCCTGAGAGCACCCCAGCACTATCAGGTTTTACCTCTTATCATGCGTTCCGGCCCCAAAATCCGGGCAATACCAAGAAAGGAGGGGGGTATCCATATTCATCAAGGACACCCACACCTCAAGACTGGTGGCAACGCACGATGCATCGGAGACCATCCAGGTGCAATTAACCATAGGCAAGACTGCTCTGCAAATTGTAGCATGTTACAGGCCACCCTCACAAACTCAGGAACCTCACATGGCCTTCCTGAAAACACTAGAGGGGATAAATGTATCACCAAACACCATCATACTAGGTGACTTCAATTACCCTAATATAGACTGGGAACACTACTCAAGCCCAAACACCCTAGCCCAAAAGTTCCTGGAATTCATAAACTCAAATGCCATGGAACAACTAGTCACCATCCCCACAAGAGGAGAAAACATACTTGATCTCATCATCACGAACATGGGAGCACAATGTTCAACACCAGAAGTATACCCCTCACTGGTGAGATCAGATCACAAACTAATCTCGCTGGAGGTCCTCATCCCACCCCACCTGAAATAAAAAGACCACAGTAAAGAACTTCTAAAGCCACTTCACACTTCTAAAGACTAGTGTGGTCTCCTTTAAGGCCCCGTGCGGAAAACAGTACTCAAGCCGCTGAATCACTTACAAATGCCTTCTACCAGCACCTGCAGGACTGCATGGATAAGGCAATCCCAAGCAAAACAAAGACTCTTTGTACCAAAGGCAAGCGTCCAGTCTGGTGGACCCCAGCCATAAACAAACTCTACAACAAAAGGAGGAAGCTACTACAAGATAGAGCAAAATCCTTAAAAGGTAAGACACCCTTGATCACTATAAGTAAAAACTAAGAGCTCTCATAAAATCATCCAAAGCAAATTTTGAGAGAAAAATAGCTAAAGACTCAAAAGACAATCATAAGGCCTTCTTTAGCTATGTTAGAAACCTGGGAGGAAACTCCCAGATATGCTCAGAACTAGTTCAAAATGATGTGAAGATTACTGATCCTACAGACATTGCCAACATACTGGCTGACAGGTTCAGTGCAAACTTCTCCCCTCCCCAAAAGGAGAGATATCTATACCGATTGCAGCCCACAAACATCTCCAACGCCCAAGTGAGAACTGCTCTCTCCAAAGCAAAAAACACAGCATCCATGGGACCTGATGGTGTCCCCGGCTGTGTACTCCACGAACTCAATGAGTAATTAAACCCACAGCTAGGACAGCTGTTTAATCATAGTCTTACCTCTGGATACGTACTCAGGAGTGGCGCACTGCAACTGTGGTCCCACTTCACAAAGGCGGTGCCTCCACCGACCCTGGAAATTACCGGCCCATTAGCTTGACAAGCCTTATCTGCAAAGCCATGGAGAGGATCATAATGGACCTCATAAATAAAGACATAGGGAATTTGCAGACTTTGGATCCATCCCAGTTTGGCTTTGTCAAAGGCAGATCATGCCTTCTAAACTTGGTTGACTTTTTGAAACAGTCACCAAAGCCATTGATGAGGGAAAGGCAGTCCATACAGCCTGCCTCGATCTGGCGAAGGCCTTCGATACAATACCCCACTCGGGTATCATTGAAAACTCATCAGCTTAAATGTTAACCCATACATCACAAGATGGGTTGCAAACTGGCTGAGTGACAGAACCCACAGGGTCAGAGTTGCTGGCGCCATGTCAGACTCAAAGCCTGTCACAAGTGGTGTACCACAGGGCTCAGTCCTGGGCCCACTCTTGTTTGGCATCTACTTTTCCAAGTACAAGCAAACACAGGAGGGTTATGGCTGACAAAGTTTGCAGATGACTGCAAACTGGCGCCATAGTAGAAAACACATCTGACACAGATATCCTTCAGAAGGGTCTCACAGAAACGGATAACTGGTGCCAGAGCCATGGCCTAAAGTTAAATGCCAAAATGCATAGTCATACCCTTGGGAAAAACAAGGTTACCCTAGCTACCAAATAGGTGGCAATCCACTGAGCACAGAAGAAGTTATCAGGGACCTGGGGACCCAGGTTGATAGTAGTCTGTCATTCGACACCCATGTAGCTAAAGTAGTTAGGAAGACCTTCTACATTGCCCACCTTATCATGAAGGGATTCTCATCTAGATCAAGGGAGGTCATAGTCTCCTATACTCATCACTCATCAGACCAATGATTGAGTACAATGCCCCATTCGGAATTTATCTGACCCGACACTTGCAGCAGCTGGAGAGGCCACAAAGTTCCTCACCAAAAGGATAAAGGGTCTCAAACATCTGTCCTATGCTGCCCGACTGAAAGAACTCCAGCTCTATTCAGTCGCCACGCTTGCTCAGAGGTGACCTTGCCTAACATACAAGGCCATGTCAAACCCAGATTTGATGAATATGCTTCACCTCAAAAATCTAGATCCATCAGAGCCACAAGGGCGGAGACGTAAACCTCGCCACGGCTATTAATAGGGCGTGCTGGAGGGATAGATTCATCACCCAAAGACTCCCTATGCTGTGGAATAAAATCCCGGTGTATGTGAGGCAGAGCACCTCGCTGGCCTTGTTCAAGAGAAATCTTGACCAATGGATGGGAGATCGCAGATATACCCCAGGGATTACCTCAGTGTCACTGCTCGACAGAGGCACAGCAAAATAATGGGTATAGTTCCCCATACTAAAGGGGTGGCGTAAGCCACAAAACTATGGGCTAGGCTTGTAAATGCCCTCGGGCAGATAGCCTAGTATGAACCTATGAACCTATGAACCTATGAACCAAGGATGTACAAAATCATTTAACCTTTGATAAAAAGGAAATTAGGGCATCTGTAGAAAACTACAGTTATCAGAAAGAGATGCAATTTATGGATTCCGTCAGTACCTCATTGAAAAACAGTCCAAAAAACTGCAGCCACTATTGCATGCTCTTATCTGTATTCCAGTTTCATCAAGTGAGTGCGAACGTGTCTTTTCGCAAATTAATCAAATTGTTACTCCAATGAGAGCCTCATTACTTACAAGAACTGTTTCCGCACTTCTCTTCATTCGATTGGTTGGCCCTCCACTCACATGGTTCGATCCTGCAAGATACATTAATTTGTGGCTGTTACGAGGACAAAGATCGGCCACTGACACTCAAAGCAAAGAATGAATTAGGGAGACTTCATTTGATGAAAATATGCAAAAAGTTTGGAATTTTCTTTAAAACTCTCTCAGCTTAAGGACTGATTGTTTTATGGGACTACATAATTTTTTGTAGGATGTAGAGGCCGTTATTAATTTGTAGTTGATATTCTTCAGTTTTAGAATTTCTGTAAAGCACAATATTATGCAGTACTTATCTGCGACATGATGTCTTCAGTAATTGACAATTAAGTGACAGCAAGCAGTACTGGGTGCATACTACTTTAAATTTTCCATGTGACTGGGGCTCTTCACATTTCAGATCATTCACTAATCATACTGCATGTTACATATCTCTACCTTTTAATATGAGATTGTCATCATTTGTGGGATTAATTACATGTCAATGTGAATTATTGTGACTCTTTCCTGACAAATATGCATGCTTTCCGCTCCTTACACTCATTCTACTCTCTGCTCTGTTCTCCACTTCCCAGACAACTACAGAATGAATACAGACAGCAGAAACAATCATTTTCCTGTACTCTAAAGTCTTGAGGATGCCCATTCTTAGCATGAGAAATAGGACATGCATCTTACTTTCTTTGATCAAGAATTCTGGAGAAAACAAGTAATGAGGGGACAAAAGCTGAAAATCAGGGACAATTTCTTAAATATTACTCTACTTCACAAAAATGATTACAACATTGAAAATTATGATCTGGTCTCCAATCATAACCTCTTTATAATATTTTTCAGACATGGTTGTCAAGGGGTGCACCTTGAGAGTAAAGCTTGTGAAGTGAATCTTGGCATCCAATATTATCATAAAATTCACATGATGATGAAAAGTATAACACTAAAATATGTGGGATGGGACCATGACCATCTAAAGGGGGAATCCAGACCCTCATTATTCAGTCTCAATCTGTGAGTTGGCCACAAATATCTCTGTGTTGGCTTTGTTGAGGGGTCTATATCAGAACATTGAAGTATTAAAACTTCTAATGTTCTGACATTGAACACTATTCAGTGAATGCTAAGAATAGCGAAGCTGCAGAACAGCAAATTCTTTCCTCTGGAAAAAATTTGGTTGGCCGTTTTTATGGCTTCACTATTCTTAGCGCTGTGGTGGAAAGTTAGGGTTGGGTTCAGGTAAGTGTGCAATTGTTTGTACGTTAGGGTTAGGGGCGGGTTAAGTGAGTTAGGGTTAGGGCGCGGATTAGGTGAGTGTGCGATAGTGACGGACCTTAGGGTTAGGGTTTGGGTTAAGGTAAGTGGGTAGATAGTAGTGTATGTTTAGTTTAGTGTAGCGTTAGCTGTAGGAATTTAAGTGCATATGTGTGGTTGCTGTTTGTTTGATGTGCTTGTGTTGTGTGTATGTGTTTCGGAGCAAAATTCGCTGTTCTGAATGTTCGATATTTTCATGTTTAGATGTTCTGGGACTGATGAAATAGCGTTTGCTATTTTCATCTTTCGATAACGTGATATAAACGCTTGTTGAGACACTGCCCAAAAATGATATCAAAGCTTTTCAGCAATCCAGGCATCCAGCTATCTCAGTGAGATCCTTTCTTGGGTTCTGCGCAAGGACTAAACAATCATTCATAAGTACAGCCTTTACTATCCCACACATGATTTGCCCATAAATGTACTGAAGGAACCTATTTAGGGGTTACACAATCAAAAGAAAAACAAATGAGAACATTTACAACTCTAGCAAGTGCCCTTGTACAAACTAAAGGGACTAGACAATAAACCATTACCTAAAGATATACTTGAGGAGGGGGGCTTCATTGCAAGATAATCACAGACTGGGAGGCTATCTTCAAAGAACTATCTCTAACCAAGTTGAAAACCTTCTCAAAGTCAACTAAAACCACCAGAGCAAGCTCAACTATCCCTTGCAGTCTGGATATAAAGGAGCACTGTCCTTAAGATATCCTCAGTTTTCCAAAATAGTACAAACCCAGCCTGTGTGGGAAAGATACATTTTGACAGAAAAGATTTAATCTGCTGTGCTAGGACTTTAACATATACATGAAGTTCCACATTAATAAGAGAAACCAGGCAATGGTTTGCAACCAGTGACCACTAAGGAATCCTTCCTGGGTTTTAAGATAACCATTATTATGATAGATGTACAACAGAAGGTTAATCATCCTGCAAGTCTGGAAAGATCTAAAAATATTCAACAACCCATGGAAAATTTGATACAAGGCTTTTATACAGTTACCCCATCCAGGTCACAGGCATCTCCACAAGGCATACCATCTATCAGCTCGCACACTTCCCCTTGAGAAATTGTAGAGACAACTCTACTCCACTTTTCCAGTGACAGAAGTGGGTTCACTTTGTCAAAGAATTCACTCATCTTACTCTCCCTCCCAATCATCAAGCAAAGGACAGCTAAGTAAAGTTGCTCATAGAAGTGATGGGACTCTGCATTAATTCATATTTCCCCAGTGAGCATAACCTGTTTGCCAGTCACCTGGGAGGGGAGGTGGAAGGCAGAATGGTTAAGGTGTTTACCTTGCAGACACAAGCTGCAGGGTTTGATTCTCACATAGGGTAATTGGCTAGTCTTAAAATAGTCCACAAGGGCAATTAGCCTAGAACTAATCTATGAACCTGTGAGCCCTGACCCCTGCTATGGATATCTGTTGCCTGTAAGCCTTGACCTTTTGTCCAGAAACTTGCCAGGCCTTTCACCATCAGGCCAGGCCCTCATTTTGGTTGTTTCTAATTACAGCTGTGGGATTTTTGCAACACAATACACTTACACTTGATTTATCAATTTCAAATTTTAACCCGTTAATTTGGAACTACATGAATAAAGGATATAACAGGAGCTCTTCAAAACAAAATAACTGTCTGGGACAGGTGGACCCGTCAGCACAAGGATACTGCAGGTAAAATTTAAAATTACTGTCCGCTATCATGCTTATTAATTTGCTGTGAGAAGTGACTTCAATTGTTGCATTATTAACAGAGAAGATTTTATTTATTTTTTCATGAAAGAGGATTTGCAGAAAAAAAGAAGTATTTGGGTGAGGGGGGGGTCGGGGGTTGACCCAAATGATGCAATATATGTGTACCACCACCTTTTTGCTTACAAAAAAATTCCTGCTTCCAAGCAAGAAAATGAATTCCAAACATGAACTAAGCCAAAAATTTAAAGACACTTTACTGCCATCTATTGGCCATTTTAAGAATACATCAGCCAAGCCAAATTAAAATAGTTCATTCAAACCTGGATTGTTCTATTGCCCCTGATTAATAAATAATCCATTGTTGTTCTAAATAATCCAGTTTTTAACATATCTGTGTCTTAGTCATATAAGAGTTACCCAACATCTTGTCAATATAAAGGTGAAAATTGCCCCATTATGTTTCATTAAATGTTTAAATAGTGCACTTCTTCCCCTTTTACACCTAAAATCACTCATATTAACTGAAATGCGCTGTTTCCACATCAGCGAAGTCTGCACTACTTGAAAATGACCGCACTGGCATACTACCATAAAGATCAACCAATCAGAGGTACAATTAATAAGATATTATAAATTCTTGTGGTCTTAACTCTGGTAAAAAAATCTGGTTTTTACATACCCTAACAATGTTCACAGTTTCCACAAGGGAAAGTGCCAGTGATTACTCTATCCTGTTATCCTAATCTTCCCTACCATTCTTTTATAACTAGAACAGAACGGAGAAATAGTGCGTCCTCTCCTATATGTCATCCAGTAACTACGTTACAAAATACTACTATAATATGCATCTATTGCCAAAATATTACAATGTGTATTCAAAATATTTTTATCTTCAACATTTTGTTTCCATATGTAGTGACAAATCTAATCTGTAAAGGTTTACTATTTACCTTTACATCATAGGTTAGTAAAGCTTATCTATCCAACACATTTAGCTTTTTCATATATTTTTCCATTCCCTTAACATAATTATTTTTTCTTCTCAAATTGCCTCAACATCTTATCAGCGTACTTGTGATATTCTTCTCATTACAAATCTGCTTGACTCATAAAAACTGTGCATAACAACAACTTACGTTGTAGTGGCTCATTGTCCCCAAGTCATGACTGGTGGCTGTGAACAGGCATACTCGCTATTTTAGAGTGTGCTTCACCTTCTGCTGACAGATCCATCAGCAGGCATGCCGATGATGAAAAATGAAGCCTGCTGGCAGTGACCAGGTAAGAGGTTGTGTGCCATGTGGGGGTCTTACCGGTTGTACAGCGACTGTTTAATCATCTGTACAGTGTCAGATTACAATTGAATTAACTGTCTTTTTTTTCTTAAAGTTAATCATTAAATAAAAAAAAAAACGAATGATATTCCATTGTGAGTTGCACGGGGTCTCCAAAGACTATAGATTCATAAAAAAAATAATAATTAAAATAAATGATAAAAATAAAAAAAATAAGCAGTTATTAAAACAGACATTTATACTCTAAGCAATGAGTTCTATGAGGCATTTTCTGGCAATCGTGAGTTGCGTCAGAGTTGTCTTTTTAGTGTTGCTACTAACATGAATGAATATAATTGTTTACTATTAGACTGTTACTAGGCTAATGACATGGGGGGGGCTATCTAAGCCTAGCCAAGATGTTCTGAAAGAATAATTATGTCCTATATCCAAACAGGACATTGAGGGCCAGGCATTTATAAGCTACCTCTGTCTGCGTAAAAGGATTTCCTCACTACTGTGGCCATATGGTTCTCAGCATTGAGTTTAAGACCATGGCTTTGGCACTATTTGTTAGTCAGAGAGAAAACTTCTTGAGGAATGCAAGTATTTGCAGGGGAGTCAGTGATAACCCCCAGCTTGCAATCATCTGCAAACTTAGTCAGTCATAAACCTTCAACATTTGTCTCCATTTCAGAGAAACAGATGCCAAAAAAGAGGGCCCAGTAATGAGCCCTGGGGGCTCCACTAGTGACTGGCCACTTGGTGAATGTGTCTTCACCAGTATTGACCTCATGGGTCCTATCAGTGAGACAGTTGGCTACCCAGTGGGTTATAAATGGGTTTATACCTGAATTAGTGAGCTTGTCTATAATGCTTGAGTCAGATATTGTATCAAAAGCCTTGACCAAGTCGAGGTACGCTGTGTGCACAGCCTTAACTTCATCCATTGCTTTGGTAACCCTCTCAAAAAAGTCCCTCAGATTTAATAGGCAAGACCTTCCTTTAACAAAACCAAACAGTGATGAGTTCAGTGTTTGTAGGCTACCTATGTCCTCATTACCATATCCATGATGATTCATTCCATGGCCTTACATATGAGGCTGGTAAGACTTATAGGCCTGTAGTTACCTGGATCAATGTTTGGACCTCCTTTGTGCAGGGAAATGACTGTAGCCATCTTCCACTTCTTGGGAACAAAACCTGACTGAAAGTTACAGTTGAAAAATTATTCAAGTAGACCATAGAGGTCACGTTTCATGCTATTTATTAAATATTCTGGAATGTTATCGGGACCCATTGATGCAGTGTTTTTGGCTTTGGAAAGTGCATTGATGATCTGTTCCCTAGTAATGGTTGGGAGGATTGTATTATGTGGTATTTACTATGGAATACTGAGATGAACCTGTCTGCCAAAAGGTTGGCAATAGCCTTTGATTTAGTGTAGGTGATGACATTTACAATAAGTTCTGCACTTTGTTATGCATTTCCTCTGAGGTTACAGACAGAGCTGTAGAAAGCTTTGTGGTTGTCCTTTGCCTGAGAAGCTATTTGTTTCTTCAAATGTAGCCTTTGAAGTATAAATTAACCTTCTTAGGTGCCTGTTTAGATTGGTCAGGGGGCTTTTAGTATATTTGTTCCTCCTACGCTTGGCCAAGATTATTTTTCTTTTGTTGTATCACCGATTGATACTTTAATTCCACCAGGGTGGAGTGTCTTTTGAGTTTGCCTTATTCTTAATATGAGTTGACACAGCTTGCTCTATACAGCTATAAATACAGCTGTACAGAGATTTTGTAGGTAGCTCAGTGTATACTATGGTATTTATTGGGTTTGGGAGTGCTTGAAATTTAGCCAATGTGTTGCTTAGTTGAGAGAAGTTAGCTTTGGAATAGTTCCTAAAGGTTTTTGGTTTTGCTGGATGGCCAGATTAAATTTTTATTTCAAGTAATACAGTAGAGAGTCAATTATCTGAACTAACCAAGACCTAGGGTGGTTTGGATAATCAAACATAAAACTGATTGAACTGGATAAAAACTTCTAAAATCTTGTTTTTTCTGCATGTAGGGAATACACTTTTCAAACATTCAGTGATTCCACTGGACAATAAAGAATATTTTTCACACACGAGCTGGCTACATGCTCAAAAAACATGCACAAGCGAATACGTTTTACATATTCAGACTTTATGATTTTTCATACCCAAAAACTTTGGAAGACTGCATTCAGATAATTGACATTTCAGATAATCAACATTCGAATAATTAATCTTCTACTGTACTGCCTTTATGGCAGAGTGAAGATATTACATTGGGTAAGGAACACTGGCCTCCATATTCGTGAGTACAAGGTCAAGGATGTTTGTACCCCTGGTAGGAGTATGGACCAACTGTTCCAGGATGCTAGTATTAACAAAATTTAGGAATTGCTGGGCTTGTGCATTAGAAGTGGTGTAGGATTTCCAATCTGTAGAGAGGCAGTTGAGATCCCCCATGAATATCATATTGGGTTAGCATGGTGAGGGACTCTAGTACATTGAGACAGGTAGTACGGGTTTCATGATTCATGGAGAGGGACCTATAGGTTGTAAGGATATGGTACGATACCCTGTTTATGGTGAATTGCACATGTACAACAATGTATATGGGTCATACATGTGAACTAGTCTGGATTAGAGACTGGTTTTAATATAGACTGAGACTCTTTAGTTCCCTCCTGTGCAGTAGCTGGAGTAAAGGTGTGAAAGACATTATAAACTTGCACTGCTGGGGTACTCTCAGTGACTTTAAACCATGTATCTATTACCACACACAATTCTACACTCTTCAGGGAGAGGAAGGCTTGAGGGAGTGGAGTTTCTTGTTAAGACATCTAGCACTAAGCAGTACCACCTTCAGATATTCCTTCATAGGTTCAGTTAAGTTGGTACATTTATCAGTATGACATTCCCTAAAAAAGGTACTATAAGGGTGGAAAAGGTCTTTGATAATATCTGAAAACCTAGAGAGGATAAGTGCAGACCATCCCTGGCAAAGCAGCGTCATCTGACAACCATGTTCTCCCGGGCCGTCAAATATTGCACCCCCCCACCCCAGACTGACACCACAAGCTAATTGTTAAAATTAATAATTTTCTTGTAAAGTGACATCATCCTTGGAGAAGGCAGTATGCTGCTCAGTGCTAGGTTGACGCACAATCAGTTACCTCAATCATGTCTCGCTTCATATAATCAAGGGACGTACGTCTCAGGTCATTAATACCCACATGGACTATGATAGATTCATTCTGGTAACTGTGCTTCAGTGACTTGAATGCCTGTGTGACTTGTAGGATCCTAGCCCTGGAAATGCAGCTAACAGTGATTCTCTCCTTACTCAGGCTGGTTAGGGGGGCATCTGTGTGCCTCACTATATAATCACCAGTGATCTGGAAATTTGGTTGTGTGCTGGTTTGTCTTAAGGGGTTAGCAGTGGAGACATTGGATGCAGTGTTAATACGTGTAGCTATGGGTGGTGTTTTACTAGAGTGTTTATGTGATGGCTGAGGATCCTTTTTCTGATTGTACTGTGTAGAAGGTCTTAGTGTTTTAGGAAGGCTACCTGTAAGTGCCTCAGCATAAGTAGTTTTACGTGTAGGATATTTACCCTTTGCAGTAGGCATGGTGCAAGTGTCACTGACCACCTCTACAGGATTAGTTTTGGGGAGTTTTGCCTCCAGTGCTAAAAAGTATTTATGCCTCTCGTATACTGTATCTGTTTTATTAAGAATAAGTGGGCTGTCAGTGTACATTAGGTAATTGCTGCAATGCCTCAGAATACCCATCTCAACCAAACTGGCGAGAGAGAGAGTTGGGAAGTGCATATCCATGGCTACTGATCTACTAAGGAAGAGTGAGGAAAACATAAACATTGAACAAGTCAATAAGACATGCAACTTGATGAGCAATGCTCAGCTATGAGCAAACTAGATGCTCTAGTAGTTAAAAAAAATAAATAAAATAAAACACTGGCCATAGTTAGCCAATCAGAAAATTTTAAAACAGCATTACTGGAAAAACAGGCCAGGATCGAGTTATCTAAACTAAATAATAAAACATAACTAAACTATAAAACTAACAAATCTTGACATAAGCCATAAAACTCAAAATGAAATGTAATTAATACATACTTTAAAACTAGAGTGGTAAACCACCCACGATCAGAGTTGTCTAGACCATCAAAATATGTCAGATACTCCTTTATGTGATACCCCCTACAGGGCACAGTACAGGCCAAAAGAAAATAAACTTGGGGAACAAACACACCAGTCTCCGTAGCTGGAGCAGGAAGAATGCCTAACTGCCTTTCATCCAAAAAATGTAACAAGGAACGCCTATGCTCTCGCTTCCTATTATACGCATAACTTGCATATTTGTGCAATGTCCCAAATCAGAAATAAGCTACAAAAAAGTCGTTATGCATCATTGGAAAGCTCTTGACAAGACGAACAGTTTCTTAACAGATGCCTTGGGCCTATCTTGCACACTTAGAGATTCAACCTTTATCTGACAATAATACTAGTGAGCTGAAAAAGAATACAAATTTATTTCACAAATCTACAGTATAAAAATCAATATTCCCCGAAAGAACTGAAATTGTAAAACAAATAGTGCACAGCCCCGAGCCCATTGATAATGAAGGATTTTTGTTTTTTACATCCTTTAGTAACTTGCATGGTCTAGGAGATGCCTCATATCATAAGAGGTGTGTTTTTAATACAGGGATTTGGAAACCATCTGTCAGGAAGCAAATGGTATCCGGACATCACAGACTTCAGGAAGTAAGGAAATTAACTGTTTTCATGCTGCTCAGAAATCAATGAGTTGTCACAAGGATCAAGTGACTGCTGATTTTATTGCTGAGACTGAACTGTATTACAGCCTGTCTTCAAACTATGCTCCATATTTTTTTCTCTGTGGCAGCTTCTTCTTTTAAATGAGAGAGAACCACAAGTAGGAAGGCAGCACTGTGGAACAACTGTTTTGTTACACAGAAAATTCTAGTTTGTTCTGTTTACCTTGCAAGTGAATTAACAAGTCTATTTTAAGTTCTGGAGATTTGTTTTGTAGTAAATGCCCTTTGCTACTTAACAAAACTTAGTGGAAATGCTGTGGAATTTTATGGAAGTTATCTCCCTTTTTTCCTCCAAGAAACTTCAAAATCTACACCACCCCCACAACCATGCACTTTTTTAAGGGCAAAAAGTATGCACCTTATAGGACTTGAAAAACATAGGTGGGCCATAACAGTTATAACAAGAAAACCACAAAGAATCATGGAAAGGGAAGAAGAGAACCTTCTTTAGGGTGCTGCACAGTAACAGAAAAGTAAAAAGATCCTGTTCCCAACCACTAATACTTAGTAAGCCCTCACCACACAGCATGCAGATCACCTTGGGGGGCCTGGCAGCAGCCCAACAAAAGATTATGGGAATTTTACAAAAGAATGCTCAGAAAAGTACAGTTGTGTACACTTACCATAAATGTAGATGTTCGAGTGTATTCACTGTTGCAGTCATCGCACTTGGGGTTATCTGCCTGGAGGTAGCCCTCAGTTGGCCCGAATACCAGATTCTTGGGATTTTTGCGTCGGATGCTGTCGCTTCTTCCATGAAGTCAGGTCATCAGGGGTATAAAACATGCAGCAGATGCCATTACATCAGTGTTTCTTGCCCCAGATGTCAGGAGCCCCCATAACAGGAAGCAATTACATGGTGTGGAATACCTCCAGTAAAAAGTAAATACCACAGCCATAAGATATGGCCGAAAAGAGGAAGGGTAGAAAGCATAGAGAAGTCTGGGGGCTGGAGGGAGGGTAACCAGGACTGCAACAGTGAATACACTCGAACATCTACATTTATGGTAAGTGCATACAACTGTACTATGTTCTTCATGTTTCACTGTTGCAGTCATCACACTTGGGTTGATTACCAAAGCTGAGGAAGGGTGGAGGCAGTCAAGAAGTGTTAGGGCTGGCTAGCAGGCCTTGTAAGACTGCTGTAGCAAATCCAGCTCTGGATTTAGAAAAGATTGGTAAGTGGTAATGCTTGGCAAAGGTGTGTACTGAATTCCATGTTGCAGCTTCCAGGATGTCCCTGGTAGGGACTCCTCTGAGAAATGCTGTAGAGGTTGAGGTAGCTCTAGTGGAATGGGTCCTGATCCCATGTGGGGTAGGTTTTCCATGGTGTTTGTAGCAGAAATGGATGCAGTGTGCTATCCATTTGGAGATGGTTTGCTTTGAAATGGCCTTGCCCTCTGCCCCTGTAGCAAAGCTGACTAGCAGCTGGTCAGATTTTCTGAAAGGTTTAGTCCTGTCAAGGTAGAACCTAAGCTGTCTGCACATGTCCAAGGAGTGCAGGATCCTTTCCCCTTTATTCTGAGGATTAAGAAAAGGGTTGGTAATGGATGGATTGGTTTAGAGTCACACTGGATACCACCTTGGGCATAAATGATGGGTTAGTCCTGAGGGAAACCCTGTCCGCATGGAAGATAATGAAGGGCTCCACAGCCATAAGGGCCTGTAACTCAGACACGTCTTGCTGAAGTGATGGCTGGAAGTAAGGCTGTTTTCCAAGAGAGGAATTTTAGCTATGCTGTAGCAGCAGGCTCAAAAGGGGGAAGCATAGCTTCTCTAGTACAAAGGTAAGGTCCCAGGCAGGAGTGGGAGCTCTCCTCGGGGGTCTTAAATTGTTAGCTCCTCTTAGGACCTGTTTGACCAGAGGGGGAGAGAAGAGGGGTAAGCTCAGTATTGTAATGAGCTGAGATGGCAGAGGCATGAATCTTAATTGATGAGAAGGATAGGCCTTTGTGGAGCAGCTCTGCTAGATAATCTAGGATTGGAGGTACGGTGGGCATGGCTGTGTTCTTTCCCTGAGACTGGCTCCAAGAACAGTATCTTTTCCACTTTTCTGAATAGGATTTACTAGTAATAGGCCTCCTGGCCTCAAGGATGACATCCAGCACCTGTTTGCTGAGGGTTGCTGGTGATGTATTCAGGAAATAAGCCAGACTGCTAGAGTTCAAGGTTTGCAGCTGAGGATGCAAACTCTGGCCCTCTTGCTGGGACAGCAGAGAGGGGGTCTGATGCAGGTGCCAGGGTGGCACTGTTCTCAGACTGTATAAAAGTGGGTACCAGTGCTGGCGTGGCCAGTCTGGTGCAATAAGGATTGTCCTTGGCCTGTCCTGTTTGATCTTGGGTAGTACTTTCGAGAGGAGGGGCAGAGGGGGACGTTTTCCCATGTAAAGGATAGGGCATCACCTTTCCATGCTTGGCTGTGGGGAGTTCTGGTGCAAAATTTGCTCAACTGATGGTTTTGGGGGGTACCAAAGAGGTACACCTCTGGTGTTCACACCTGTGGATTAGAAGCTTGAATTAGTTGGGTTCCAGTTTCCATTTGTGTGGGTCCATTAGATTTCTGCTTAAGTCATCTGCCAGTGAATATTTTTTGCCTGGCAGGAATTGAGCTTGCAGGTACACCTGGTTGCTCAAGGCTGTATTCCACAGAGCCATGGCTAACCTGCAGAGCAGGTAGGAATGAGTTCCCCCCTGCTTATGTACCACATAACTGTGGTGCTGTCTGTCTTTATCAAGAGTTGTCCTGGAAGGATAAGGTATTTGAAGGCTGTCAGTGCATTCTGTACAGCTAACATTTCTTTTTGATTGGTATGCAGGCACATTTGTGCTGGGCTCCATTTGCCTTGAATGCATTTGCCTGCTATGTGAGCGCCCCATACATAGTCTGATGCGTCTGTTGTCAGGGTTTGGGCACCGGGGGGTTGAGTGAAAGGAGTCTTGTGGTTGCAGGCCTCTGCCCATGAAAGGAACTCTGTCCTTAGGCAAGGAATGATAGGAATCACTGTTTCCAGGTCCTGAGAATGTTGACACCAGAGACTTTTTAAGTACCACTGAAGTTTCCTCATATGCAGTCTTGCATATGGAATTAGGAGAACGCATGATGCCAGGAACCCTAGGGCATGCAGTATTTTTCTTGCAGATAGTTGGGCTTGGGTGGCCAGTAGTTTGAAGTAATTTATCAGATAAATCTGCTTTTCTGGAGAGAGGAATGCCATTTGGGAAGTTGTGTTCAAGATTGCTCCCAGGAATACAATTTTTTGGCTGGGTACCAGATGTGATTTATTTTCATTGATGGTATACCCCAGGGAAGTTAGGAGTCTTTTTACAAATGTCAGGTGCTGAAGTAGCAATTCCTGACTGTCTGCCTGAATCGGGCAATCGTCCATGTATGGGTAAATTTGAATGTTTCTCTGCCTGCAGTTTGCAATGGCTGGAGCCAGGCACTTTGTGAATACCCTGGGCACAGCAGATAAGCCAAAGGGAAGTGCAGAGAACTGACAGTGCATAGACCCTGCCCTGAAACGTAGATATTTCCTGCAAGATTCCCTTATGGGGATGTGCAGATAAGCTTCTTTTAAGTCTAGGGTGACCAGCCAGGAGTCCTTGGCTAGCATAGGAAACAGCAGGTGGAGTGTAAGGATTTTGAATTTTGGTACCACCAGGAAGGTGTTGAGAATTCACAGATCCAGTATGGGGCACCAAGAGTTCTCTTTTCTGGGCACGAGAAACAGTGTGGAGTAGAAATCCTGTCCCCTTTGCTCTGTTGGAACAGGTTGAGTAGCCCTGATACTGAGAAGAGAAAGTACTTGCTTTTGGGCCTCTGCCCACTGGTGTGGAGGAAGGTTTGGCAATCTGCTTGGGGATGGCAGTGAGAGGAAGTAGAATCTGTATCCCTGGGATACAATGTGTAAGACCCATCTGTCCTGGGTAATGTATTCCCAGTTTTTTGCATGCAGGGCAAGTTTTCCTCCTAGGTGTGCAAGTACTTGGGCATGGCTGGGAAGGATGAAGGACAAGTCATTGTGAACTTTTTCCATAAGGCTGTGGCTTACCACTCCCTGTTTTTGAAGCGGGAGCACTCCATTGTTTAGATCTGTGCATATCCTGAGACTGTAGTCTTTGTGGCCTCTTGCCCCTGGGTTTGGACTGAGAAGGCCTGGGAGGGACTGGAAAGGATAAGTTTTTTGAAGGCCAATGCCTACTGAATCTAGGTGGCTGTATCCATAAGAAATCTTTAACCATTTGCATAGATTTCACTTTTTCCTCTATCTTTTTAAGTACTACTGCTTTTGTGCCAAATGGAGCATCTAGTAATTTTGCTTTGACATGGTCCGGCAAGATTTGTTCCTTCAGCCAAGCATGCCTTCTCAAAACAGACCCAGTGACAGCAGCCCTGCAAGATGCTTCTAAGGCATCAAAACCACACTGCAAAGTATGTTTACCACCTTGGTTTGCAGAATGCATTAACCCCTGTAAATCTTTATTTTCTGCATAATCAGGGATCAACAACATTTTTTGTTTAATTAGTTCCATAATATGCTGCTGGTACTTCAACATGTGAAACTGGCAGTTTAAAGCCCTGATGGAAACAGTAGCAGAGGTATATACCTTCTTACCCCATCTGTCTAAAGCCCTAGAATCCCTGTCTGAAGGGGTAGGGGTTTTGGCTGTAGTAGCCTTAATACCTTTAGGTCCCTGGGAAATGATCTCTGGGTCTGCAGTAGGATTTTTAAAGATAAATTTGTGAGAGTCAGGTACTCTGTAGTAACTGTCAGGCTTTCTAGGGGCTGGAGAAGTATAAGGGGTAAGACTTGATGCCATGAAGACATCATCAACAATATCCATGACAGGGGGTATAGCTAGAGGCCTGTGCTGAGGCAAGTCTAAAAATTCCCAGAGTATCTTTTTGGACTGAGGGTAGTCTTGGCATTCCCAGCGGAAATGCCCTCTTAGGGTGTGCAAGGTTTCACCGAAAGAAAATTCCTCTGGAGGGGAGGCAGAGGGAATGGAATCCTCTGCATCTGAATCCTCATAGGTGGATAAGGGTATGTCCTGGTAATCAAAGAGGTCAGAGTCATCGGAATCATGGTCTGTAGAATCAGAAGGAAAATCAGTTCTTTGTCTTTTAGAGGGGGAAGGCTGGCTTCCCCTAATTGAAGTAATAAGGTCTTCAGCCATTCTAAGCATTTGTTTCTGAGGCATGGGAGCTTGAGAATGCACTTTGGTCGTCGGTTTCCTAGGCGTAGTGCAAACTCTGGGCCTGAGAAATTTGGTAGTTTTAGTCAAAAGCGAAGTAGCTGGTTTAATACGAACATCGGAAGGTCTGAATACACCTTCAGAAGCTGATGCGTGCACAGCGGCTCCGGACCACATCCAAGGTAGAGACATCCACAGGTTTCATAGTTGAAGCATCTCGCAGCATACCAGACTCTGAATGGGTCTCAGTAAAGGCCTGAAAATATGTAGAAGACTCTGAATGGGTCTCAGTAAAGGCCTGCAAATCTGTAGAAGTGGGTATCAGGGGCTGCGAAAGTGCCTCAATGAGTACCGGCGGACTGGTGACTAGCTTAACAGAAGCGTCGTCGGCAGTTTTGGACTTATGCGGTCTGTCTCTGCCTTTATCCTTACATTTTTTTTTGGAAGATCGGTAGTCGAATGGCTTAATGAAGCCATTTTGGAATACAGAGAACGAGAGTGAAAGAATTTAGCAAGAAAGATAGCCCAATGACGAATAGTTCGGGCGTTGAACAAGGCACAAAACCGACAGTGAGGAATGTGGTCTGGGCTTAAACAGGTGATGCAGTAAGAATGAAAATCTCTGTGAGGTATTTGCTTTCCACAGGCAAGACAACTGTTAACTTTTTCTGACATCGGTTAGAGCAAGAAAAAAGGAGCCCCAATGGGGTACTTAGCTCTAGAAGACTTCAGGTTTTGAAACTCAAAAAATGAAAATTTCAGGTAGCAGTCGACCGGCACTTGTGAACTGCTTCTGCTTCGGGCACCAGCGCGGCAAGAAAAGCTGACCTAATGGCATCAGCTGCATGTTTTATACCCCTGATGACCTGAAGTCATGGAAGAAGTGGCAGCATCCGATGCAGAAATCCCAAGACTCTGGTATTCGGGCCGACTGAGGGTTATCTGCAGGCAGATAACCCCAAGTGTGATGACTGCAACAGTGAAACATGAAGAACATCAGCAGTGGCCATCACAATCATGTAAGCAAAAGCCAGGGACTTTGCTGACAGATGGAGTTCCAAACAGTAAGGACCCAATCAGACGTGCTAACAAGTCAAAGAAGCTAGTTATGTTTAGCAAAAGATAAACCCTGAAGTTTTCCTGGTAAGCTTGAAGTAGATAATAGAAGATGGAGGTTGGCCTACCAGTAAATAGGTAAAGCTAACTGCATTTCTTTAAGTGGGGAGTACAAACAATCTACTTCAACCTAGACGTGAAATAAACAAGCAACTACAAGAAGTTAAATTTCAAAATGTTGGTCTTTACTTGAGACACAATTCCATTCCTGGGCCTACATATAGAAAACAAAGGGGGTCATATTATGTCTGATATATTGTGTTCAGATATGGCTGTAGAAAGAAGAAAATATCACCCTTAAGAACATGGACTTGATTACTATGGATCACTTTCTATTATCCCTACCTTCCTCAACTCAAGCCTGGCTCAGCCAGGAGAACTTAACTATAACACAGCAATTGATAAGACTTGGTCAAAGGATTGTGGCAGTAGCAAAGTCATGACAAACAATAACTGAGAAACCCCTCCAGTGAACACTACATGAAAATCCAATAAGAGTATTCTAAACAGTAAAGAGCTAGATAAAAAGCTGTTCATTCATAAACGTGGCTGAAAAGCACTTACAAATGGAAATAGACCTAAAGCTGACTGGACAGTCTCAAGTGCCGTGTTATCAATTTGGATATGTATTTTACATTGGCAAAACCTCTCCTGTGGCAGTAGAACTAATGCAGTGCTATAGGTGTGCTTGTAAAGAAAGGCAGTCTATGTACAGTGATATTATGTAATCAGCCCTTTCATTCTATCAAAGAGCAGAACATACTGCTAACCCCACATATTATAGTGGATTCACTTCAGAACATTGAATGCCATAATGCTGAAATTCAAAACACTGAGACCAAAATCTTAAAAGTGCAATAAAATGAAACTGAAAACATTGAATTCCACAACATTGACAAAACATAGGAAACTGACATTTACTAAATTCCACCACAGCAACATACAAAAAAAAAAAAAAAAAAACTATATTAAACTTTTCCAAATAAATATAACCAGGGGGGCAAGCCTCCCTGCACCCCCTGCTACTTAAATATATCAACTCCGATATTGCACTACAGAGAACAAAATGAATGTTAGAATGTTGAATTGGCTGTGAAAACAGTGTTATGATATGCCAATTGATTGCTTTTAAGATGTGTTATGTTGTAGCATAGTAAGTAACAAGGGGACATGACTGAGGTTACCTGTGAAACTCCGGTAAGTATTGGACAGATATATAGTAATCTGTAATGGTTTAACAATGAAGTAGTGTTTCTAAGAGAAGGTTGAGGATAGTTTTTTTTACAATTTAAAACAGGCAGTCATAAAGCATGGCATGGTATGTTTGCCATTTTGTTCTGTGTTGTCCAATCTCGGAGTTGACATATTTAAGTAGCAGGGTGTGTGTGTATGTGTGGGTGGGTGGTGAGGTTCAGACGGGCTTTCTCCCCCTGCTTATATTTGGAGAAGTTTAATAAACTTTGGTTTTTATTTGTTTCTGTATGTTGTTGTAGTGGAACATAGTAAATGTTGGTTTCCTATGGGTTTTTTTTCAGTGTTGTGGGATTCAATGTTTTCTGGTTTCAGTGTACTGCACTTTCAAGATTTTGGTCTCAATGTTTTGAATTTCAACATTATAGCATTTGATGTTCTGAAGTGAATCCATTGTAGCTGGGCATATAAGAGGTCAGATATTCTTGGGTATATGACAATATGAGGTATACTGAAAACACAAGTTTATAAAATAGAGGCCATTAAAAACTGGCCAAACCCATTGACAAAGAAACAGGTCAGGGCTTTCTTGGGTCTATTCAGATAGTATCAGAAGCCCAAACATTCACTTAATTGAGTTTACTAATGCCATTGTGTCCCTGAAAGTCCAATGGATTGAAAAAAATGAGTCAGCATTCATGTTTCTGAAACATGCCTTATGCATGCATCCTTTTCTCATCACACCTGACTTTTCCCTTGGAGGTTGTACTTCACACATATGGTTCAGCCATTAGCAATGGGGTGATCCTATCTTAAGAAACAAATTGAGAGAAACATGCATTCATTTACCTCATTTGGGTATTAAATCCATATCAGGTCAGGGATGCTACAGTGGAGGTGAAGTGCCGGCTATAAAATGGGTACTTACTACTTTACCATATTAATTGTTGACAGAATATTTGAACTACTGACTGACCATGGACCTCTTACATGGATAAGTCAACATAGAGGTAAAATGCCAGGGTGATCTACAGCTTTTTAAGATTACAGACCACTCAATTTATGGCAGAAAATCAGCTGAAAGATCACAATAATAATGATGACAGCTTGTCTCTGGCCACTGAAGTTGCTCAACTTTCTGGGTCCGAAATAATGAATCATGTGATAGATAAGAAAGTCATGTAGCAGAGATGAGATATCTTATCACTGTCATATAAACTTGGATATGACCTAAAATTCCCGAGATGGAATGTATTTTAAATATTTAAAAGGTCTTGGAAAGAAAATCTGGAAAAGGTAGTATATGTGATCAGCCTGTGAACTGACAGGGAGGGGCTCCATCTTTGGGCTAAACATGGATAACTAAGCATTGGGAGAACACTGAGAGGGAGACTAACAGGACAGCAATCCCTAGTAATTCTGATGTGGAAAGCAAGACTGGAGTTTGGGGAAACAGCAACTGTTAGAATTTTGTTGGACACTGCAGTGGCCTTTGGGGAAACTACTTGAATTTCTCCATTTCTGTAAAATGTATTTGTCATTATCTGGGACTTGGGGTTTGTGCTACTGCTTTCTGAAGTTATATACTGTTCTGCATGTACATGCAAAACTGGAGCTATTTCTGTTACACATTTAATGACTTTATGGACAATAATAAACTCAAAACACAATGTCCATGAAATTCTTTAACATCACTTATTAAAACAAAGTTAGCACCTTGGCCATCACCTTCAAAGATAGTTAAATCATTAGCATCACAGTAGTAAATATCTGCCCCAAATCACATGACAAAAATCATCCAATCAACTAAAACAATAAAATATCACAATAAACTTTTAAAACCTTCATTATTTAGTACCCCAGGTTTTAATGTATAAAATTAAAAAAAAACACATTTTCTTCCTTCTACAGTAATTATTTTCTTTCCTTTTCCTCTGTATCAAAACTTAAAATCAGTTCTAATATAGTAATTTTCAGGTAATCCAAATTACCATACTGTTTTTCCCCATATAAGTTTAGCTATGGGGCTTTCAAACCTTCTGTTTCTAACATCACCTATATGCTCCTGTGTCCTAACTTTAAACTTTCCCTTAGTCTCACCTATGTAGCTTAAAATGCAAGTATACTATAAAGCATAAATTACATTTTCTGAATTACAATTACATCTACAAGTAACATCCACTTTCTTACTGTACTCACTATAAATGAGTATATCAATCTCTACACTTTTGAATTCTCTAACAAAGATATATTAGAATTTTGATATTCCTTATTTTAATACCGTCAACTTTTTCTGAACCATCATCCCCGTTTAAAGCAAAATTCAAATTATATTAACTTTTCTATAAGCATCTTTAACTTTTATCTTGGTTTTATAATTTTAATATAACAAAATAGACAATGCCAAAGTGTACCAACACATTTAAAAAGAAAATGAAACAGCTGAAAGGAAAATCAAACAAACAGTTGACTTTTTAGAACTTTCATTCTTTATTCATCAACAGAACTTCAGCAGATAATAGTCAAATGAATGTAAACTCCAAATTTAAATACTAAATCAATCTTGTAATCCAAAGTCAGCTGCCTCTTAAAACACTCTCTCTTAAAGAGTTCAACAAAATTAAAAAGTAAAATTAAACAACTCATACAACCTCAAAAACATTTTTATATAATGAAACATTTATGGACATATTTATAAATATAAGAAACATAATACATTTAATTATAAACAGTATGTTCACAATGTTTTAGTTTTTAAAATACATTTTATGTTAATTGAATAATTTCAGCTGGGCAGAATAATATATGTATTCTTATGTTTATTATTATATCTATAAATATTTTATTATACAAAAATGCTAATGGGGTTGCATGAATTGTTTGGTTTGACATGCTCATTATGTTGATCTCTAAGAGTAGGTATTTTGAGAGTCAGATGATTTGTGATCACATGGCTGATTTAGTATTTAAATTTGGATTTTACATTTTTTTAACCATTTTCTGATGAAGTTCTGTTTATGAATAAAGAAAAGTGCTAAAAAAAGTCACTGGTTTGTTTGAGATTCCATTCAAGTGTTTCAGTTTCTTTTTGGTTTTATAACCTGTATGTAAAATCTCCTGAATAATCCCATTAGCTTCTATCTCAAAAAGCTATCATCCCACTACAATTTTTTCTAGCTCTTAGCAGGTCTTTATAAATCAGAGCTGTCAAAACATGAAGGGGGTGACACAATACTGAATGTAAAAGGGTTATAATTACTACTAGATTTTGTATATAACATACTCATAGTTTTATTATTAATACTCTGCTTTAGGATAAAATCCAAATAATTAAAAACCCTCATCTGAATCTCAGTCAAATTTTATGCCAAATCATTTACACGTAAATCTTGTACAAACGTCTGTACAGCTTTTTATATGCCTGACATAAAAATGTCAGTACATCAGAAACATGAGACAAATTGTTTATTAAAAAATCATAACATACATACATTTCTTCTCCATCAAACCCATAAAAATATATGGGACTATGAAATGTTCCCCCATAGCAGTTCCAGATTTTTGTCTATAGATTTCATAAGCAAAATCAAAACAAAACAATGTGTCAAACTAAATTCTACAAGCTTACTAACATCACTGTCAATATATCTTCTTTGGCTTCCAAACTAAATTTATACTTTATATTTGTATACAGTGCATTGACATCTATAGCTTCCATTGCATATCTACTGGTCCTTGCAAAAGGTGACTAAAATTCTGAATAAAAGAAAATAATTTCAATACATAAGGAGATAAAAAAATTACTAAGCATTATCTTCACATTCTGTAAACTTCCACAGGCTGCCACAATTGGTCTGCCTGGAGGGTTATTCACATTCTCATGAATTATAGGATTACACTAAAAATAAGGTAGCTTTCAGACTTCCAATATGGCTGCACACTGAGTAACAGCTTAATTTCAGCTCCCCCAGTGTGAAAACAGAAACTCAGAGAAGACAGCCAATGAACGTGTCTTTTTTAAAACACCTTTGTTGAATCATCACTTGTGACGTGGGAAATGTACTTGTCTCTTTGGATGAATTTCAGTAACTGGCTAGTAACTGCACTGCCTGGATGCCAGCAAAAAGAAATTCAGAGAATCTCAAAGAAAAATCAATCATAAAAGCTAAGGAGAAAACACTGAGTGAGAATAATTCTGCTCTCTTCAACAAAAAAGCAGTGCAAGGTCCAGCACGATTTTCAGTAGTCTAGAAGAAAAAGTAAGTGAAATGTACTCAGAGCTGATTAAAATAAATGAAACATTGAAGGAGTAAATCAAGTCAAACAACAAAAGGCTGGAAAAAATGGAAGAAACTCTAACATCCCCACTCTGGGCCAGTAATCAAGAAGCCTGAATCCTCATCACTGACACTGGAGAGGGACATTCCCTTGAATGAAAATGGATACACTCAGTGTTTCCAAATGCAGACCTCTCTGCATCAAGCACAGTTTCCCTTAAGAGAACACAGTAAGCCCAGGGTTGGGATTTTTTTTATATCTGTCTCCCTCCAGGCCCCCAATAAGGCTCTCCCACTAGCACAACTATAGGCTTAAGTCCTCAGCTGAATGTCCAAGCCAAGTCCTCCAGAACCCTCTTTGTGAAACCAATGCTTTGGGTCCCTGCTCCAAGTAGCTAACACACACACACACACACACACACACACACACACACACACACACACACATGCACAGATTTGATTTTCATGCATACCTGGGAAAGGCTGACACAGATTTACTCACTGTGCCCCTTCTGCCAAGACTATAAGGTAGTTATCACTGCCACCAGACACTACAAAGCCAGCTACCTAAGGCTCTTGCAAGGCTACCCAATTATACTGAGTGAAATTAATATTAATACAAATGGTAAAGTTGACCAAACAGCCAGGCTTCAGGAGTGGCCACAGTGTCACCAATAAAAGGACCAGCCACAATGAAAAATGTAACTATAATTTGATAATAAATAATAAAACAGCATGAAAAATACGAAATGTCTAGTTACAGTAAATACCAGAATTTCAATCACTGGAAATATTAAAAATAACACAGCTGGAAAGATTCACACAGTTACAGAAAAACAACACTTAACTATTCTCACTATATTTTTTACTGATCTAGAGAATTACTGTTCCTACTTACTTAACAGATCAAGGCAAGATGAAGTATGTGAGAAATCCTTTTATATTGGGTTCCAAGAAACAGACTGCCCTGACACTTCTATCTCATCTAATATTAAAACATTATTTCTGTACAGAATAACATCAGATACATCTGGTCATCTGATTTCTAGTTCCCATGCAATGCCCTATTGTTACAAACTGAAAGGATTTAGCACCTACATGTCAATAATACACACACAAGAGCATTGCTCAGATCTGGTGCAGCTTCTGGAAGTCGTAAGACAATTACAAACATCTACTCCTCCTCCTACATAGACTAACAAACCATGCTTCTTACAGACATTGCATCTCTGGCTTCATTCAAAACTGTGAGATAACATCTTTATAGCCTAGGTCCAGTAATTTGCTGGAGCTCAGCTTAACCGCTTCTCTTCAAGTATCCTCTGTTAACAAATATATATTTAAATCAGTTACAATTAAGTCAGGAACCACTGTTGGTACATTTTCAACACAAGCATCTGTACAAATTGGTTTGATATTCAAACATATAACTCTTTGCTAAATTCCAGCTAGCTGTGCTGGCATATGTTACACATCCACTGCCCCACTTCTCCTGTCATAGCTGGCAAAACCTCACATTATCATAGAAGCTTTAGACAGATATTCAGTTGAGGTGATAAAACTGGAAAAATTAGAGATTGAAATGAAGAAAAGGCTGGCTGAATAAGAGACTGCTCAAGAAAAGAGGTTTCAAAAAATAATACAATTAGAGGGCAAAGCACATAGGAAAAACATGAGATTTCCTGCTGTACCAGAAAACCTGGAAGGAACCGACTATTAATTTTATGAAAGCACAAATAAGCAATTGGACTGGTATTTGACAGCAGGAGTTTTTAATTGAAAGGGCCTGTCTTGTGTATGCTCCAAACCTGGTCACGAGGAAGCACCCTAGACCTTTAATAAAGTAAAGATGCAATTCTACCAACAGAAAAGTTGATTCTGGCAAAACTATGGCAGAAGGAAAAAGTACTAAAAGTGGGAGACCGTAGAGTGTTTGTGAAAAATGATTACTTACTGTACACAAGGCAGAAGAGGAGTACATTTATTATAGTAATCAGGGAATGTCGGGAAGCAGGCATAAAATTCAAGCTGCTATATCCAGCTCTTTTCAGAATATTCTTTCCTGGAGGGTGAAAATAATCTTTGATGCAAAACATGCTAAAGAGGAAATACAAAAGTTTTTTTTTCAAAAAATGAGCTATCAAACAGTATGAAGAGTCTGCTTCTTGTTCTTCTGATAATAAAGCCCATAGAGAGAATGTGTCAGTGAAACCTCTACCAGTGTTTCAAAGGCAAATGGTTGAGAGACAAAAAAGCAAAGGAGCTGACCAGAAGAACTGGGAGTATATTGGAAATGAAGCAGAGACTGGATGCGGGAGATGAAGAACAACAGGAATAAAACCAGCAACTCAGAATTTGATAAATAAATGTTGGATTCCAAAACACTAAATATATTTGTGAAACACGACAGAACAAGAAAACCTCCAAATATTGGACTTCTTTGACTTTGTTAAACCTGTAAGGGATTCCAAAGTATATGCCCTACTCCATATGTTATTAATATTTGGAAGAACATTTAGGAGATGGGAAAAGAAAATAAACAGTTAACTAAGTAACACAAAATTTAGTTCTTAGCAGTAGTATTTATAATGCATGACATCTTACATGTCTTCCTACTGACGCTCAGACCAACACTAACATACCACAAAATAGCTCTGACATCCTACTCATCAATATGAATGTTAGGAGCCTCAAACAAAATACATGAATTTCATGCTTTCATCTCTCTATAATCCAGATATAGCTGTCTTAACAGAAACTTGGATAAAACCCCATAAATGATAATGAAATCCTTCTGCTAGGCTACAATATCCATAGACTAGATAGAAATCACAAACATGGTGGAGGCCTAGCTATAATACATAAAGATACTCTAATACTTGAGCGCATTCAAGTCAACCCCCCGACCTCAACACCATAGAAATACCCGTCTTCAGAATTAAAATCAATGCCATAAAATTCATTATCGTAATATCAATCTACATCCCTCCCAGCCATAACCCTTCCATAATTGAGAACCTCCTTTCTTGGTTGTCATCCTCATTTAGCCAGGAAACCATAATAATGTGGGAATTTCAATACCAACTGGCATACTTGTTCTTCACATAATCCTACTAATTTTATAAACTTATATGGATTCAACCAATTGATGATCTCCCCAACTAGAAAAGATGAGCATAGTAACAAGCAGTCAATTCTAGACTGGACTCTATCCACCAAACCATCACTAGAGTATCACTCAGGATGGCTCCCAGACAGTCGAAGTGACCACCTTCCCACCTATCTACTTGGGCATCAACCCTGTACCCCAAAACAAATACTGTACAAGCAAGTCCACAGCAAAAGCAGTTTCTTACCCAACAACTTTAAAACAATCCTGTTACATTACGACTGGTCACCACTAAAACTTCTCCAACTTGATACTGCAATTCAATATTTTAATAACAAATTCCTTGAAATACTAAATAATCTGGCTCCACTCCATAACATCTGAGCCAAAACTAACTACACCACAAGGCTAACTAAAGAAACCAAACAGCTACTTAGACAGACAAAGCCTGGTCACAATATCAGAGCAAAAAACCAAGCTTCATTTGACAACTATCATGAATTAAGAAACAAATCTAAAAAACTGATCAAGAATGACAAAAAAAAACTTTTCTATACATGAATCCAGCATAAACACCAAAATAATCCCCAAAGGGGTGCTATTAAACAAAACCCACCTCCACAAATACTGAAGTTTACTTAGCTTCCCAATTTAACTCCTTTTTTACCACCTCCATACTTTCTCTAATAAACAACAACAAAGTGCCACTTTTCATCCCACCAGGAACAGAAGCTACCACTACTTCATTCTCTCTAAAACCTATCCAAACAAGTACAATAAAAAACTCCTAAGCAATCTCAAACCCATATCCCTTGCTGCTGATCAGCTACCAAACGAATACCTCAAGTTAGCTGCTAATGCCATCTCTTAACCTGTCTCACTGCTGATCAACAAATCAGTCACACAGCAACATGTTCCCACACTCTGGGAAATTTCCTACATAATTACACTACCCAAAGGTGGCTCTTCTACAGAATTCACCAACTACAGACCAACAGCCATTCTGTTACCTCTATATAAAATCCTGAAAAAATGTATCCACACTCAACTTCTAGACCATCTGTTATCTAACAGCCTCTTAACTAATACCCAATATGGTTTCCCTCCTAAACACAGCACCACAACTGCTCTCATTAATTTCACTAACACCGTTAACTTACTCAAAAATACTGGACAAGTGTCCTCTATATTTCTACACATGTCCAAAGCATTTGACACCGTATCCCACCAAAAGCTCCTTAATGAGCTCTCAACCCTTAACCTATGTCAAACAGCCCTCTCCTGGTTTCTTAACTGCCTTTCTGACCACCAATAAGCTGTGAAATGGCAAAATGACCTCTCCTCCCTGTTACCCATTTCAATTGTTGTTCCCCAAGCTTCAATTCTCAGTCCACTTCTCTTTACTATATCTAAGAACGAACTCCACACTGCCACTCACCTTGCCACAGTCATCCAATACACAGATGACTCCACTCTCATCTGTGCTGTGCCCTCCCTTTCAAACTTCAAGAAGTTACCCAAAAATCCTTTGCAGCCAAAGAATCCTTCCTCTCCAACTATCAACTTATTCTAAATCCAATCCAAACCAAATTAATGCTCTTCTCCGGAAAAAAATCCACTGACCACAATCCCTCCTTTAGCATCTCTTCATCCAACAACACAATCATCAAACCTGCTCCTCAAACCAAACTACTCGGAGTCACCATTGACACAAACTTAAGATTTGAAAAAGAAACATGTATCCCTCAGTATTAAAAGACCCATATAAAACTAGGTTCTCTCTACAAAGTCATACCTTACTAACACCACCAGACAATCAATTGCTAGGACCCACATTTTGTCTGCTCTATTATATACTTCTCCTATTTTCACAAACTTTAAAAATTTTACCTTAAATTCAAGCATTGTTACCACAGAATTGCCAAATTTGCCATTAACCTTCCTCACAGCTCACATCACTGTGTTGCTCTCAGTCAACTAAATTAGCTAGAACTTCCCAACCTTCTATCCCTCAACCAACTTACAGTCACATATACCACCATCTACCAGCCTGATAGTTGCCCAGATGTCCAAAACCTTGCACAAACCTACTCCAATAACAGAACACTAAGATCTTCTAATAAATTCCTTCTAAACATTACTAAATCCAATAACAGTTTTGGTATTTCTCTTTATTCTAACCAGATCTCAGACATGGATTTCCATTCCTCAACACATTCTTAACACCAGCAATTCCCATGTTTAAACAACTACTCAAGACATACTTAAACAATAATTGGATCTGCTCATGCACATCCCCATGGTGACTCTTAGCCGTAGTTCTATGCTGACTTTAGCAGTACTTCTAATGCTCTCTTTTCCCATATTCTCACTAATAACTTTTTTTCTGTCCCTAAACCATCTGAATCCCCTGTACCCTCTCACTTCCTTGCCTCCCCACTTCTCTCCTCCTATCCTCTATTTACAATACTTATACTCATATGCCTTGTTGAACATTGACAGAATAACATGTTCTATAAAGTGTAGGTACCTACTTTTATTTATTGTGAAATTGCTTTTTTTATTTTTACTCAACAGACCCAGACTAATATTGCCTGTTTTTATTTCTTCAAATGTATGTTACAATGTATTCCAAACTTACTTTGCATAAATAATTGCATTCTTTTATTCTAATGCTTTTGATACTGTATTGCACCTTGCTATACAACGCTGTTATTTCTAAGTTGTACTTGGAACTTTTCTCCCCAGGACTCCACTGAAAATGGGCTACTAGCCCAGTCGGACCTCGCACGTAAACAAATGTCAAATAAAAATAAAATAAATAAATAGTGCACATGCTATAAAGTAAATGTTTCTTAGTTATTTTTGAGTGTCTAATATGAATATTAAAGTAAACAGGTACCCCCTGTTTTTTCTTACTTCTTTCTTTCTTTCTCCTTGTTCAGTTTTAATAAATTTAGGTACTGCAATGTAAAAAGAGAAGAAATGTCTGGACAAAAGAGCACGATACAAGAAATACTAATATGCTTTCTGTTACTCTTGCATAGGGGAATGACTGGATTAAGACCCTTAGCTTGATCTAGTAAGTTTTAAGGGAAGCAAATAAAAAAGAACACTGAATATAATAAAAAAATTCTCTAGAAAATGAATGAGTGTTTGTAGTAGAAGCAGCTATCTGGTTCTCATGTCCCTGTGGAGACATCTAATAAGGAGCAACAAAAACAGAATCTTTTTTTCTTTCAATGGCTAGGAGATGATGTTTTCCGAAAGCATACAAGTGTTTTTCTAATCTGGGAGATGAATAAAGATAAGACAAAAACAGTCTGGAAGTAGAAGCCCAAGCTGTACACTGCATCTTAGCATGAATAACCTTTCCGTATAGGTTAATCCAAGTTTGAGTGTGGTTGTCAGTCTGGGACAATTGCTCCTATAAGGAGGGTTAGACTTCAATATTTGAAGTAGTAGCTGTGTGTGTTACTATTAAGTTAATGGGTGTTGGTGGTATTCTGGAGGTGTGTTTTTTTTTTGTTTGAGGGGGTTTTTAAAATGTTTTGCAATATGTGACACAGATTCAAATGGATATGACAAGAAAACTGTATAAAAGATTAACTTATCAAACATTAATGTATGCATGCAATACAAAAGCTGTAACTAGACATTTAAAAAAAGTTGTTGCACAACAGGTGGGAAAAATAGTTTCTTATTATAATGGCACTTTCTATAGTATCGTTAAATGTGAACAGTCTTACAGACATATACAAAAAACAGAGTAGTGAATTATATTAAAAAGGCAGAGTAGAAACAGCTATGCTACAGGAGGCACATCTGGAAAGAACTGAGCATGTAAATTTGATAAATAAAGGATTTCAGGAGTTATTCAGTAGAATATCTGGGACAAAGGAAAAGGGGAGTACTTATATTAATTGCAAGAGGAGCTCCAATAGTGATAGAACAGAGACAAAAAGATAATATTGGTAGATTTTAGTACTAAGAGACTACTGGCAAGGGAGAAGGAATACACTGGCATGTATTTATATTCCAACTAAAACTGTTTTATAATGAAGCTCAAGAAATTTCTGGGAGGAAATAATCAGCTTTCAGCAGAGAATATTAATTAATGGTGGGGAATGGAATTTGATTTTCAGCAGTGAGGATGTATCTCTGGGAGCGCAGAAGGGAAACAAACAAAAAAGGGTAGATTTTTGAAGAAATTTACAAAAAAATTGGCATGGAAGATGTGAATACAGTAGTAGGAATTCAAAGTGAATTTACATATTATTCCCCAAGGCACAAAACAGTACAGTTTTGTACCTACCATAAATGTAGATGTTCGAACACTGCTGCAGTCATTACACTTGGGTTATCCTGCCATCAGGCAGTTCCCCAGTCGGCCTGAGTTCCAAAGTCTTGGTCCAGCGTCGGTTGCTGTCGCCTCTTCCCTGACGTCAGTGTGACAGGGGGATATAAGGTGCAGCAGACACCATTTTCTTCAGGTTTTTCTTGCCCCAGATGTCAGGTGCCCCCAAATAGGTAGGCCATTCAAATTGCTTGTAAAATATATAAAAGAAAAGCAAACGGCCATTTTTATTTACCAGCAAATACTCCCCATAGGTAATAAGGATAGATGACCTAGGTATGTATCAGAAAGTAAGAGGGGAAGGAGGGAGGACAACCTGGACTGCAGCAGTGTTTACACTCGAACATCTACATTTATGGTAGGTACAAAACTGTGTTATGTTCATCGTGTTACACTGCTGCAGTCATTACACTTGGGTGGAATCCCAAAGCTGAGGAAGAGAAGCTGGATCTATAAGACATTAGGGGTGGCTATAAGGCCCTGCTGCACAGCAGTGGCAAAGTCAGCTCTGGATTCGGAATATAAAGGCAAATGGTAATATTTGGTGAAGGTATGCACAGAACTCCATGTTGCTGCTTCTAAAATATCCTTGGTAGGCACTCCTCTGAGGTAGGCAGTTGAAGTGGCTGTTGCCCTGGTGGAGTGAGATCTAATGTTGCTAGGTACAGGTTTTCCATGGTGGGTATAGCAGAAATGTATACAGTGAGCTATCCATTTTGAAATAGTTTGCTTTGAAATGGCTTTTCCCTGTGCTCCTGCAGCATATGCTACCAATAATTGTTCAGATTTTTTGAAAGCTTTGGTTTTGTCCAAGTAGAAGCGTAACTGCCTGTGAATGTCCAAGGAATGTAGTAGTCTCTCCCCTTTGTTCTGTTGTTTTGGATAAAAAGTCGGCAAGTGAATGGTTTGGTTTAGAGCCACACTTGATACCACCTTTGGCATAAATGTAGGGTTAGTTCTTAAGGACACCCTGTCCTGGTGGAAGATGAGGAAAGGTTCCACTGCCATTAGTGCCTGTAATTCTGAAACTCTTCTTGCTGATGTTATTGCCAGTAGCAGAGTAGTCTTCCAAGAGATGTATTTTAATTCTGCTGTGTTAGCTGGCTCAAAAGGAGGTAAAGTTAATTTTTCCTAAACAAAGTTGAGGTCCCAAGTTGGTGTAGGTGCTCTATGGGGCGGTCTCTTGTTTTTAGCCCCTCTGAGGTATTGTTTGAGCAAAGGATTAAAAAAAAATTGGTGGACCCGTGTTGTAATGAGCAGAAATGGCTGAAGCATGGATTTTGCTGGATGAGAAGGAGAGGCCCCCTTGTCCAGCATCTCAGCTAAGTATTGAAGTATCAGAGGAATGTTTGGGACAAGAGGGCAAGGCTGTGTGTGCTTGATTCCAGGCACAGAATCTCTTCCATTTATCAGAGTAGGCTTTCCTGGTGCTAGGCCTTCTGGCCTCCAGAATGACATCCATAACAGCTTTGGAGAGAGGCAATGCTTGCTTGGCTAAGGAATTTTCCATGCAGCTAGATTTAAGGTCTTTAGCTGGCTGTGAAGTATCTGACTGTTGTGTTGCGTCAACAGCTGTGGGATTTGAGGCAAAATCCAGGGTGGTTCTTGTGCTAAGTTCTTTAAGATTGGGTACCAGTGCTGGCATGGCCAGTCTGGTGCAATCAGGATCATATTTGGCTCTTCCTGCCTGGCTTTTATGAGTACCTTTGGAAGGAGAGGTAAAGGAGGGAAAGCGTATACTTGTAGTTTTTTCCAGCTGAATGAGAGGGCATCCACTTTCCATGCTTGTGGATGGTAGCTCCTTGTGCAGAATTTCTGTAACTGGCAGTTCATTGGGGATGCAAACAGATCTATGTCTGGTCTCCCCCATTTTTGTGTTATCATTCTGAATATTTGTGGGCTCAATTCCCATTTGTGGGGATCCATGATGTTTCTGCTTAGATCGTCTGCCAGTGTGTTTTTCTCCCTTGGCAGGAATTGTGCCTGCAGATGAACTTGGTAGTTTAAAGCTGTGTTCCACAAGGTCATGGCTTGTCTGCAGAGGGAGTAGGAATGTGTGCTCCCTTGCTTGTTTATGTACCACATAACTGTGGTGTTGTCTGTCTTTAGTAGTAGTTGTCCTGGATGCAGCAGGTCCTTGAAAGATATAATAGCATTTTGTACAGCTAGCATCTCTTTTTGATTGATGTGGAGCTATCTTTGCTCTGTGGGCCACTCGCCCTGAATACATTTTCCTGCCATGTGTGCTCCCCAGGTGTAATCCGATGCATCTGTTGTGTCTGCCTGGCTGTGGGTTGAGTAAAAGGCTGTCCCTTATTGAGGTGACAAGCTTGAGCCCACCATCGAAACTCCTGTTGAAGGCAAGGAATTAGTGGTATAACTGTTTCCAAACTTTGACAGTGTTGAGACCATACACTCTTTAGGTACCATTGTAGTTTCCTCATATGCAGTCTGGCATATGGAATTAGTAATATGCAAGATGCCATGTAGCCCAAGGCCTGCAGAATTTTTCTTGCAGGGAGTTGGGTCTTTGTTGCCATTAAATGAAAATACTGAGTCAGTTGTCCTTGCTTGTATGGCATGAGATAAGCCATCTGGGCCATTGTGTTTAAGCTGGCACCCAGGAATATTATCTGTTGTGAGGGCACTAGTTTCGATTTCTTTTCATTTACTGTGTACCCTAGGCAACTTAATAACTGTTTTACATATGTCAGATGCTTTAGAAGAATGTCCTTGTTCTCTGTTTGAATCAGGCAGTCGTCCAGGTATGGGTAAATTTGAATTCCTTTTTGCCTGCAAAATGCAATTACTGGTGCCAGGCACTTTGTAAAGACCCTGGGCGCAGTAGATAAGCCAAAGGGCAGTGCAGAGAATTGATAGTGCATTGAACCAGCTAGAAATCTGAGGTATCTTCTGCAGTTTTGTTTGATAGGGACATGTAGATATGCCTCTTTGAGGTCCAAAGTCACGAGCCAAGCTTTCTTGCCCAGCATGGGAAGAAGCTGCTGCAGTATCAACATTTTGAATTTCGGAACATCCAGGTAAGTGTTCAGAGAAGAAAGGTCCAGAATGGGTCTCCAGGCTTTGTCCTTTCTGGGAACCAGAAAAAGTCATGAGTAAAATCCTTGTCCTTGCTCTTGTGGTGGTACCTTTTGAATAGCTCTCATGTCCATGAGCGCTGTCATTTGTTTTTGAGCCTCTGCCCATTGATTTGGTGGCAGATTTGGCATTCCTTTTAACCTTGGCAGAGTGTGAAAGTGGAACCTGTAACCTTGAGATATGATGTTGAGAACCCATTTGTCTTTGGTGATGCAATGCCAATTGTGATAGAAAAGAGCCAGTTTTCCTCCTAAGGGGGCATTCCTTTTAACCTTGGCAGAGTGTGAAAGTGGAACCTGTAACCTTGAGATATGATGTTGAGAACCCATTTGTCTTTGGTGATGCAATGCCAATTGTGATAGAAAAGGGCCAGTTTAAGGGGGCTGCCAAGACAAAGCTGTTTGGCAGCTGTAGTGGAAAGTCATTGAGATTGTTTTTTATAAGGTTGAGGCCTGTCTTTCCCTTCTTTCTGGCCGGGTGTACCCCATTGTCGAGGTCTGTAAGTGCCTTATGTCTGACCTCTACCTCTTGGACATCTAAATCTGCCTATTTGAGGTTTGTCTGTGACTGAAAAGGACCAATTCTTTGTTGGCCAATTTCTGCTAAAATGACGAGGCTGAACCTGTCAGAAATCTTTGATGGTTTGCATAGATTTTGCCTTATCCTCCATCTTTTTTAATACCTCCTCTGTCTTAACTCCAAACAACATATCCCGCTGCAAAGGTGCATCCAATAATTTGGCCTTAACATGATCTGGTAGCGTATGTTCTTTTAACCAAGCATGCCTTCTAATGACAGAGCCTGTAACTGCTGCTCTACAGGAGGCCTCTAAGGAATCAAAGCCACATTGCAAAGTATGTTTTCCCACTTGTTCAGCTGCATGCAATAAATCCTGCATTTCTTTCAAATTAGGAGGATCTGAATCTGGAAGCATCTTTTGTTTCAACTGAGACATTAAAAATTGCTGATATTTTAGCATGTGAAACTGGCAATTCAAGGCTCTCATTGCTAAAGTTGCAGACGTATAAACTTTCTTTCCCCATCTGTCTAATGCTCTGGAATCTCTGTCAGAGTGGACTGGGTTTTTAGCTGATGCGGCCTTAATCCCTTTGGGTCCCTGAGAAATAGTTTCAGGGACAGCAACAGGGCTTTTGTACAGAAATTTGTGAGAGTCAGGGACTCTATAATATCTATCAGGCACTGGGGCTGGTAGTAAAGAGTCAGGGTTTAAGCTGGATTCAGTGTACACATCATCCACAATATCTAATACTGGTGGAATAGCAAGGGGTCTGTGTTGAGGCAATAAAAGGAAGTCTCTGAGCCTTTTCTTGAATTCTGAGTAATCCTGGCCTTTCCAGTGGAAATGTTCCCTCATGGTATGTAAGGTCTCCCCAAAGGAGTAGTCCTCAGGCGGAGAGGCTGAATTAATTGATTCCTCAGCATCAGAATCCTCATAAGGGGGAAAGGAATATCCTAGGTCTGAGGATGAGTCTGAGGAAATGGACACCTGGTCGGAAGATTCATAGTCTGCTTCTTGTCTGGGCCTTTTATCAGGAGGAGGATGGGACCCTCTGATAAGCGTGATTAGGTCTTCGGCCATTTTTAGCATCTGTTTCTTAGGCATGGAGCCTGCCTTGGAGATAGCTGTCTCTGTTTCTTTGCTTTTAAGGGAGGCTTAGACTTAACAGAGAGTTTTATGGTTAACTGGGTAGGTCTGAAAACACCCTCTGAAACTGTGGATTGCTCAGCTACTTCGGTTCCCTCTGTAGGGTTAAGTTCGGTAATCTGAACACCAAGTGCTTCCGAAGGCCCAGCCAGCTCCACATGGGAGTCGGAAGTGGTCTGTGGTTCTGTGGAATCGATAGTCAGGGGCTGCGTAGGTGCCTCGCTGAAAACCGGAGAACCGGCGACCGGCCTAGAAGAGGCCTCGTCGTCAGTTTTGGGCCTCGGATATCTATCCTTGTCCTTGTGCTTTTTATGTATTCTGGTCATCGGAAGTTCCGATGGCATGGTGTAATTGAATTTTCTGCCAAAATAATGTTGGGCAAAATCAAACCGACGTTTAATAGTGCGCTTGTTAAACCTTGCACAAAACCGACAACCAGTGACGTCGTGGTCTGGGCCTAGGCATGGAATACAATAGGAGTGGAAATCCTTATGAGGTATTTGCTTCCCACAAGAAATACAGTTATTAACTTTTACTGACATCGGTCTGAGGCAAGAAAAAGTTTCCCTAATGGGGTACTTAGCTTTATTAGAAGACTTCGGTTCTGGATTCGGAATGAAAATCTCAGGAGACGGCCGACCGGCACTTGCGAACTGTCGGCTGCATCTTATATCCCCCTGTCTCACTGACGTCAGGGAAGAGGTGACAGCAACCGACGCTGGACCAAGACTTTGGAACTCAGGCCGACTGAGGAACCGCCTGACTGCAAGATAACCCAAGTGTAATGACTGTAGCAGTGTAACATGATGAACATCTGGGCTAGGCTAGATAGAAATTATATTTCACAAGAATTAAATGTTCATTTAATTGAAAGTTTTGATATGCATCTGATAATTTCAGATCACATGCCAATATTAACAAAAATAAAAATCTAGAGTAATGAAATAAAAATGAGACACTGGCACTTTTCTACCAATCTGTTAAAAAGAGAGGAATTTAAGGAAAGGGCAGTGGAAATAATTTGGGCGTTATTATGGGAGATAGAAATTTCTTCTGAAAATATAACTGGCGAGTGGGATAAAATTAAAGTGGAGCTTATAAATAGGGTGGAAATAAGGGAAAGGGAGATATGGCTTAAAAGTAACAAGAATTACTTAAAGGGACTGACAAATATTAAAGTATTGCATAATTGCGGTAATCTCACAGAAGATGAAGAAGAGCAACTGCAGAATGGTAAAGAAAAAATAAGGGATTAACTTGATAACATGTATGACATTAGACAGACTGTGTTAAGCAACTGTTTTTTGATAATAACGACAGCACAAAAAGTTTAGCACAAGTCAGGCAACAGAAAATATAAAGGGTTGTCACCATGCTTAGAGCACCTATTAACAAGGAAGATAACCAGAGATCCTGTAGAGGTACTATAAATATTTTGGAAATTTTATGAAAATCTGTATAAAGCAGAGAAATATGGAAATCAAAAATGGTACAAATGGAAAAGTTTATGGAAGAATTAAATATGCCAAGGTCAGAGGTAGATGAGGCTCAATTATGAACAGTTAGGATAGGAGGAGATGAGATAAAAATGGTGATGTATAACCAAGTTACAGGAAAGTCCCTAGGTATAGATGGCATTCCTGTGGAACCTTGGAAGCTAGGTGGGAAGAAACTAAAAAATAAGGACGGTTTTGTTAAACAGTATTTTAAAAGGAGGAGATGCACCAACATCCTGGAAGAAAGTGGTGTGTAACACCTAAAGATGGTAAAGACCCATCTGACCCAGCTTTGTACAGGCCCACTTCAATTCTGAACCATGGTTATAAAGTGTTCATGTCTATAATGGCTAAAAGAATGGCCAAGTTGATGCCAAAATTGATAGATATGGATCAATATGGTTTTCTGGAGGTGAAGCAAACATTTGACTACATTAACAGAACAATGATGATCCAGAGGGAAGCAGAATTTAAGAAAATACCACTTGTTGGTGGGTCCTGATGCAGAGAAAGCATTCAGCACAGCAAGCTGGGATTTTATGAGTAGGGCAATGGAAACAATTGCATTCCCTGATAAAATTATATGGTTGATTGCAAGGATATATGGGGGATTACAGACAAAAATGAAAGTGGGTGGATTCCTCTTTTTTAAGTTCTGTTTGAGCAGATGAACCATGCAGAGATGACCTTGTTCCCTTTTATTATTTGCATTATATTTAAAACCCACTGGCAAAAAAAGTAAGGGACTCAGAAAGTCAAGGATATAATTGGTATGGTAGTCAAGAAAAGTTGGCTTTATTTGCAGCTGATATTATTTTATACCTGATAAAACAAGAAAAGGATATTTCAGTGTTGTGGAACATTTTTAGACAGTTTTAAGTCTTTTTTAGATACAAAACTAATGAAGATAAAAAGTGCAGTTGTGTACACTTGCCATAAATGTAGATGCTTGAGTTTATTCCCGGTTGCAATCATCACATTTGGGTTATCCCTGCCAGGGTAGCCCTCAGCTGGCCCGAATATCAGAGACTTAGTGTTTTCTGAGTCAGTTGCTGTCGCCTAAGGACTGACATCAGATCGTCAGTAGTATAAAGTAAGGCAGCCAATGCCATTACATCAGTTTTTCTTGCCCTAACCTGTCAGGAGCCCCCAAGTGGGAGCCAGGTTCTGGTGGAAGAATCCCACTAGTAGAAAGTAAATACCAATATGTCCCTTGTGAGGAAAGAGAAGAAAGAAGAGGGGGATGGAGGGAGGGAAACCAGAACTGCAACAGTGAATACACTCGAACATTTACATTTATGGTAAGTGTACACAACCGTACTATGTTTTTCATGTTTCACTGTTGCAGTCATCACATTTGGATTGATTGCCAAAGCTGAGGAAAAGGGTGGAGGCAGTCAAGGAAAGTAGAGGATGGCTAGGAAGCCCTGCAAAACTGCAGAGGCAAACCCTGCCCTAGATTTGGAGAAGATAGGCAGGTCGTAATGTTTGGTGAAGGTGTGAACAGATGTCCAGGTGGCAGCCTCAAGGATATCCTTGGTGAGGACTCCTCTGAGGAAAGCTGCAGAAGTGGAGGCTGCTCTGGTGGAGCGAGTCCTGACCACCTTGGGGGAAGTCTTTACATGTTGTTTGTAGCAGAAATGGATGCAGTGTGCTATCCATTTGGAGATGGTCTGTTTGGCGATGGCTTTGCCCTCTGCCCCTGCAGCAAAACTAACCAGCAATTGATCAGACTTTCTGAAGGATTTAGTCCTGTCTAGAATGTCTGTGCACATCTAGAGGGTGCAGGATCCTATCCCCCTTGTTCTGTGGGTTACGGAAGAAGGTGGGCAAATGAATGGATTGGTCGAGAGCCACACTGGACACCACCTTGGGCATGAAGAATGGGTTAGCCCTGAGGGATACCCTGTTACCATGGAAGATGATGAAGGGTTCCATAGCCATTGTTGCTTATAGCTCGGAGACCCATCTGGCTGAAGTGATGTCCAGAAGGAAAGCTGTCTTCCAGGAGAGAAATTTTAGCTCTGCTGAAGTGGCAGGTTTGAAGGGGGGAGGGTGAGCTTTTCTAACACAAAGTTAAGGTCCCAAGTTGGGGTTGGTGCTTTTCTGGGTGGCCTCAAGTTGATAGCCCATCTTAGGAACTGTTTGATCAAAGGGTGAGAGAAAACAGGCTGCTCAGTGGGAAAATGAGCAGAGATAGCAGAGGCATGAATTTTAATAGAGGAAAAAGACAGTCCACTGTGTAGCAGATCAGCTATGTAATCCAGGATGAGCGGGAGGGAGGACTGTGCCATATTGGCTCCCTTAGCCTGAATCCAGAGCAGAACCTTTTCCATTTCTCAGCATAAGATTTCCTAGTGCTAGGGCGTCTGGTCTCGTGTATAACATCTAGAACCCATTTGCTGAAGTTGGCAGACTGATTTAGGGTTAGGGAATAATCCAAGCTGCCAAACTGACTGTCTGCAACTGGGGATGCATGAATTCCCCTTCCCTCTGGGTCAGGAGGTTTGGAATCTGAGGGAGATGCCAAGGTGGCAGAGTGGATAGGCTGCGCAGCAATGGGTACCAGTGCTGGAGAGGCCAGTCTGGAGCTATAAGAATTGTCCTTGGTTTTCCTCCTTTATTTTGAGCAGTACCCTGCTGGGGATGAGAGGTAGTGGAGGAAAGGCATAGGCCGATAGATTGACCCAGGGGAAGGACAGGGCATCCACTTTCCAAGCCATGCAGTGATGCTCCCTGGTGCAGAACTTGCTGAGCTGATGGTTGGTGTGGGAGGCAAAGAGGTCGACCTTCAGGGTGTCCCATTTCTGAGTTATTAGGGTGAAGGGTCTTCTGTTGAGCTGCCACTTGTTTGGGTCCAGAAGATTTCTGCTTAAGTGGTCCAACAGAGAGTTGAGAGAACCCAGTAGGAATTGTGCTAACAGGTGGAGTTGCATGGTAGAGCCTGTGTGCCAAAGGGTCATGGCCAGCCTGCATAGAGGGTAGGACTGTGTCTCTCCCTGCTTGTTATTATACTACATCACAGTTGTGTTGTCTGTTTTGATGAGGAGAGTCCCTGGGGAGAGAAGGGGCTTGAAAGCTATCAAGGCGTGCTGGACAGCTATCATCTCTTTTTGGTTGATGTGCAGATGGATTTGCTGTGGGTTCCATTGGCCCTGTATGCACCTGCCGTCTAGGTGTGCACCCCAGGCATAATCTAATGCATCTGTGGTGAGGGTCTGGGTGGTGTGGGGTGGTGAGAAAGGTAGTCCTTTGTTGAGGAAGCATGCTGTTGCCCACCAAAGAAAATCTTTTCTGAGGCAAGGTATTAAAGGTACAAGTGTCTCCAAGTCTTGAGAGTATTGACACAAAAGGCTTTTTAGGTACCATTGAAGTTTCCTCATATGCAGTCTGGCATATGGAAGGAGTACAATGCAAGATGCCATGAACCCCAGAGCTTGCAGGATTTTCCTTGCAGATAGTTCGGGTCTGGTGGCTAGTTGAGAGAAGTAGGCTGTCAGGAAGGTTTGCTTTTCTGGTGTAAGGAATGCCATCTGGGATGCTGTGTCCAGGCTTGCTCCCAGGAATATAATCCTTTGGGTGGGTACCTGTTTGGATTTCTTTTCGTTGACTGTGTACCCTAGGGAGGTTAGTAGGGACTTCCAAAGGCCAGGTGCTTGAGCAGCTTTTCCTGGCTGTCTGCCTGAATTAGGCAGTCTAAGTATGGGTAAATATGGATATTCCTTTGTCTGCAAAAGGCAATGGCCAGAGCCAGACATTTTGTGAAAACTCTGGGAACAGTAGATAAGCCAAAGGGAAGAGCACAGAACTGAAAGCGCTGAGATCCTGCCCTGAAAAAGAGATATTTCCTGCATGATTCCCTGATAGGGATGTGCAGGTAGGCCTCCTTTAAATCTAGGGTGGCTAGCCAAGCATCCTTGAGAGCATGCATAGTTTTTTTGGGATCACCAGGAAGGTGTTTAGAATGGATAGATCAAGAATGGGGCACCAGGTGCCCTCTTTCCTGGGTACCAGAAATAGTCCAGAGAAGAAACTTTGGCCTTTCTGTTCTGTAGGAACTTGCTCTACCGCCCTCATGGAGAGCAGGGAAAGGACTTGCTTTTGTACTTCTGCCCACTGGTTTTGAGGTAGATCTGGGAACCCTTTTGGAGTTGGAAGGGTGTGGAAAGAAAATCTGTATCTCTGGAACACTATGTTGAGAACCCAGGGGTTGTTGGTAATGGTGGCCCAGGTGTTTGCATGAAGGGAGAGTTTTCCACCTAGGGGTAAGTGGAGGTGGGCAGAGGGAGGGGGTGAGGGAGGAGAGTCATTGTGAGTTCTTACCATAAGGGGGTGGCTTAGAACTCCCTGGTTTTGAAGTGGAGGTAAGTCCACTGCTTAGATCTCTGCATTCCCTGTGGCTGTCTGTCGGGTCTGGTTACCCGGGGTCTGGGCTGAACTGACCTGGTGGGAGCAGGAAAGGACCAGTGCTTGGAAGGACAATGCCTGCTAAACCTGGGTGGCTGGACCTGTAAGAAATCCTTAACTGTCTGCACAGATTTTGCTTTTTCTTCCATCTTTTTTAAGACTGCCTTAGTGCCAAATAAGTTGTCTTTGTGCAAGAGGGGATCCAACCATTTAGATTTAACATGGTCTGGCAAGGGCTGTTCCTCAAGCCATGCATGCCTTCTAAGGACAGGACCGGTGACTGCTGCCCTGCAAGAAGCTTCTAGGGCATCAAAACCACAGTGCAAGGTGTGTGTTACCCGACTTGCAGAATGCATTAACTCTTGTAACTCTTTAGATTCTGCACAAGCAGGAAAGGAAGACATTTTTTGTTTGAGGAGCTCCACGGTATGTTGCTGAAATTTTAGCATATGAACCTGACAGTTTAGTGCTCTGATAGCAAGAGTAGCTGAGGTGCATACTTTTTTACCCCATCTGTCTAGTGCTCGGGAATCCCTATCTGAGGGGGTGTTATTCTTAGCAGAGGTTGCTTTAATTCCTTTGAGCCCTTGAGAAATTACATCAGGGTCAGCAGTAGGATTTTTAAAAATAAATTTGTATGAGTCAGGGACTCTGTAATACCTGTCAGGTTTTCTGGGTGCAGGAGGGAGGGTGTCAGGAGTCAAGCTGGATTCCAGGAAAACATCCTCCACAAAATCCAGGACTGGGGGAATGGCCAGGGGTCTGTGCTGTGGAAGATCTAAGAATTCCCTGAGTCTCTTTTTAGACTGAGGGTAGTCCTGACTTTCCCAATGAAAATGCTCCCTTAAGGTATGAGGGGTTTCCCCAAAGGAAAAATCCTCTGAGGGAGAGGCTGAAGGAATGGAATCCTCTGCATCAGAATCCTCATAAGCAGAGAGGGGTTGGCATGTCTTCATACTCAGATGCATCAGTGTCATCGGACTCCTGTTCAGACAAAACTACAGGGGACAGATCTCTTTTTCTTTTGGAAGGGGTAGCTTGGCTTCCCCTGATCAGCATGATAAGGTCTTCTGCCATTTTAAGCATTTGAGACTGAGGCAAGGAAGCAGGTGCCTGAGATTGGGTCGTCTGTTTCTTGGGTGTGGTTTGTAACCTGGGCCTAAGAAACTCTGTAGTTTTCAAAAGAAGAGTAGTCACAAAAGAAGTTGTTGGTTTGTGTCGAGAATCGATAGTGTGATGGACTTCCTCGGAAGCCAGTGCCTGCTCAGTGGCTCCGGACCCATCCAAGGTAGAGACAACTGCAGGATCTTTAGTCGAAGAAGAGTTTTATGGCATACCAGACTCTGAAAGGGTCTCAGAAGTGGCCTTCGAATCCACAGAAGCGGGCATTAGGGGCTGCGAAAGCACCTCACTGAGGACAGGAAAACTGACGACTAGCTTAATGGGAGTGTCGTCGGTAGGTTTGGACCTGTGCGGTCTGTTTCTGTCTTTATCTTTATGTTTTTTCAGAAGATTTGCTGTTGGATGGCTTACCAAAGCCACATTGGAATTTGAGGACTGTAAACGAAAATATCTAGCTACAATAAGGGCCTGACAATGTATAGTTCTGTCGTTGAACAAAGCACAGAAGCGACAGCATGGGACATCGTGGTCTGGGCCTAAGCAAGTGACGCAGTAAGAATGAAAGTCTCAGTGTGGTATTTGCTTGCCACAGGTGAGACAATTGGTAACTTTTTCTAACATCGGTTAGTGCAAGAAAAAAGAATCCCCAACGTGGTATTTAGCTTTAGAAAAGTTCAGCTTCAATTTGGAAGACGAAACTCAGGTAGCGGCCAACCAGCACTCATGCGATCTGCTTCTGCTTCGGGATGTAATGGTGTTGGCTGCCTTACTTTATACTACTGACAACCTGATGTTAGTCTTGAAGCGACCGCAACAGATGCAGAAATACAAAGCCTCTGGTATTCAGGCCGGCTGAGGGCTACCCTGGCAGGGGTAACCCAAATGTGATGACTGCAACAGTGAAACATGAAGAACATCAAAGGCAATAGCTGTAAACTATATACCCACACACAAATTGGTTCATAGGTTCATACTAGGCTATCTGCCCTAGGGCATTTATAAGCCTAGCCAGAATGTGTTTGGCTTTCGCCACCCATTTTAAATTTATTTTGCTATTCCCTTTTTCGAGGTTAGTATACTGTGCCTCTGTCTAACAGTGACACAGAAGTGATACCTGGGGTAAACCTACGATCTCCCATCCACTCATCAAGATTCCTCTTGAAGAGAGTCAATGAGGGACTCTGCCTAACCTGGACTGGGATTTTATTCCAGAGTGAAGGGAGCCTCTGGGTTATGAATCTGTCCCTCCAGCATGTCCTATTTATTTCAGTGCTGAGGTTCAAGTCTCTTGAGCACGTAGCTCGATGGGATTTGGATTTTCTGAGGTGCAGCATGTCCGTTAATTCCGGGTTGGACATGGCTTTATACGTCAGGCACAGATCGTCTCTGAACAGACTGTATGCCACTAAGTAGAGCTGGAGTTTCTTTAACCGGGCAGCATATGGCATCTGTTTGAGCCCTTTGATCCTCTTGGTGAGGTACTTTTGGGGTCTTTCCAGTTGCTGCAGGTGTCTGGTAAGGTACATTCCAAAAGGGGCATTGTACTCAATTATGGGCCTGATGAGGGATGAGTAAAAAGGCACGATGACGTCCCCTGATCTAGATGTGAATCCCTTCATGATTAGGTGGGCTATATAAAATGTTTTTCTAACCACGTTGGCCATGTGGTTGTCAAATGAGAGATTGCTATCAACTTGGGTCTCCAGGTCCCTAATTACTTCTTCTGTACTTAATGGATTACCACCTATGTGGTAATTTGTGGGCACTTTGTTTTTGCCAAAGGGGATGACTATACACTTTTTGGCATTTAGCTTGAGGCCATGGCTCTGGCACCAGTTGTCTGTTTCTATGAGGCCCTTTTGGAGGATGCTTGTGTCCAATACCCATATTTATGGGGATATGATAAAATGAAGTACTTAGGATAATGCATTAAAAGAATTCTGTTATGGCAGCTAAGGATACGTGGGAAGAGACTAAACAAAAGATAATACAAAAACTGTGAAAATGGAAGCTCAGTTTTATGGATGTGCATAGGAAGATACAAGCAGTGAAAATGGTTTTAGTCCATTTAGTTTTATACACAGGTCAGGAATATTTTTATTAACCAGAGAAGACGTTGTGGATAGCAATTAATAAAGAGTTGAAGGATTTTTACCTGGAAGGGGATGATGGCATAGTCAAGTGGGATAAGCTGATCCTTAAAATAGAGCAAGTTAGTTTGAGATTACATGATTTGAAGGGGTATTTCAGAGCTACACATTTAAGGCTCCTATATACAGCACAAACAGAAAGCTGTAACTAAAAGTGGAAGGGGTGGTGATGAAACGGGTGAAATTCAAGAAACAAGGAGAGACTGGGATTTTGGATGCAGACCTTTAAGGAAAATATCAATAATCATACAGAATGTCACATTCATAATGGTGCAGAAAGTATTCTAAGAACTAAGCCAACACAGGACTGGAGAAAGGAGATTCTGTCAGTAGGGGTGACTACAATTAGGGATGCAAACAATAGGTACCAAGGTATTGGCAGAAGATAATTAGACAGGGAAAGGCAATGGAATGGGAAGAGGCCAAGAATTTATTTGGACTACAGGCTACAGATTGTCTTCCCTGTCAAGGGCTGATATAAGAGTATAGGCAAAGAGAAAGAAATAGTGGGATCTTGAGTGAGGCCAGCATTGGTAGAGGTTTTAGTATAAGCTAGAACCAAAGCTGCTGTTAAAAATGAGATAATTAGTAGAACATATAAAATATTGCATTTTAACTATAAGAATCGGTCAGAGATTAGAAAGAATTGGGAAGAGAGACTGGATAAAAAATTCACACACACACACAAAAACAATGGGGAGACATATGCACGACTCCTAAACATGCAACAAAGTCTAGAAGATTTACGGTATTTACTTGGAAGTGTTTACATAGGTCTTTTTATACCACAAGTAGACTCCAAAACTTTTTTCCTCAGGTAGATAGCAAATGCTGGATGTGTAATTGGGTAAGAAACAGATAACTGGGAACATATTTTTAATAATGAGTTGGCAGACTTTAAAAATTCCCTGGAGACTACTCTATCAGAAGTACTGAGTGAGCAAATTGGTATAACTAAAGAAACTTTTGAGCTATGATACAGGATCAGAATTGCCTATTCATAGTAAAGCCTGCTGAGTCTAATTATGGTGACTGCAAAAGAAAAAAATGGTAATCAAAGTCTAAACCAGCTGTAATAAAAGTAGTAAATATAGTAAAAGAAGGCAGGATTTGAATGAGCTATGTAATATTGTACTGGCAATGACTGGATAGAGTATAAAGGATGTATAATGCTTGGAACTTAAAATATGCCAATACAGTTTATTTTCATTTATATAAATGTACAATTGCCCATGTCTTAAGTGATAATTTAATGAAGATATTCACAAAAAAAATTAATTTTCTATTTCTATATCACAAAGTAATTTAACTTTATTATGTGTCAAACAACCCAACTGAACTTCCTTACATATCTGCTGTAGCATTTCAATTGTTTCCAAATAATGTCACTTGTTAGACCTTTCATAAATAGCTCCATCTCATCAGTGATTATAGCACATTTCTTCATATGGCATATTATTTACCAATATCATAGTACTTATGTTTTTGTCTAATTATTAGCAAGTAATTATTTTGCTTATTTTTTCACTAATACTCATTGTTCTTTTGTTAAATTATACTCCAGTTCTTTTTACTTTCAATCCATAATTAATCTATCAACAGAAACATTCATATAGTCTGAAAATACATTAATTCTATTTTTTTATGAATGTTATAACAGAAGACAGACAAATTTTGACCAACAACTTAATTTACATATTTATCTTGAAACACATGAATAAAAACACCATCATTAAATTTCTTGGGCTGTTTATCCTTAAATATAAAGGGTTCAGCTTAAAACAAATTAAAATATCTACAATTTCATACAATGTTGCCTAGGTAAGTTTATAGGAACAAATTTCAAACCACCCAGTAAAACAGACAATTCAATACCAGACAAATTTAATCTTGAAATATCTACCACCATAGTGGCGGATGGAACAGATTATTTTCAAAGATGTCCAAGGAAATATATCAAAAACATTATTTTTGTTAGAAAACAAAACCTTATATAGTGTTATGTTGGTAACTGCAGTGGTAAGAGCCTTTCTGTTGAAACACGCATCTATATCCTTTTTCCCACCCACAAAATGGTTGTACAGCATGTTGTTGTTGTCTTGGTTAATATTCAATTGTGCAACTTCTTGTCAATCCAATCACTACAGTAGTCCTACATTTACACTTTCAGAAGCTGCACTATCAGCTCACTTAAACCAAGCTTTACAGCTGATAAATAAGAGATATTAGGATTTTCTTCACATATATTCTGTAGATTTTCTTACGCTTGCTCTTTTTTTTCCAACTGCTTTCTCCATGGCTTCTTATTAAAATGAGAAAACTGAAAGCACCCTTAAAAGAATCACTTTGTTGTACAGAAGAGTGCTTTAAAGTCTTATTTCTTTCTGTTTATCTTTTAATTAACTCAGTTCTGTTTTAAGTTCTGGAATTGCTGCATTCCAGCTAACACTGCTGGTGAGACAGCTAGTATAGAAGAGGAGCATCTTTTTGTCTCAGCACTGGCCCATGTTCAGGAATGGGCATGTTTGGCTGGGGGATAGAGTGAAGTGGATCACGGCCATGGTCAGCTCTCCTAGCTTTTTTTTTTGGTGGGGGGGTTGCTACATGTGCAAACTCTGATGGAGAACAGCAACTTTGCAGCTCACCTCCTTAAGGAGGCATTGATAACATCCAGTGCTGGTGGTAAAATATACACACTAGATGCCATAACTTCAGAGCACATGCCACTGTAACAGTTAATATCTTGAATGGCCACTTCCGTAATGATGGATGGGGCCTCGTCACTTGTCTGAAACTGCCATCATATCTCTAACTCCCTGGTGTCTAAACATTAACAGGAGGCAGATACCCTGAAGAGTTGCAGGCCAACCCAGCAAAGGGCCATGTCCAATATTACCAGAAAATGAACAACTGCATGATTTAGGCCTGGATGGACAAAGAAGGCATGGTCAGATGAAGGCTAAGCATAGGCTGGGTGGGGAGAAGGACAGGAAGGATAAAAACCCAGTATTATGCAGTTTTGACATTTTCACATTTCAGCAATTTGTCGTTTCTAGCAAACGTCATGGAACCATATATGTCTGTGTGCATATATGTGTGTGTGCAAATGAGAGAACGAATACTTGTACTCACTCTATAGAGGGTTCTCTGCACAATAGCTTTCCCCCTGCAAGAAACCTACAAAATCTATGCAAACTTAGAAATCAAGGTTTGAGGCTCAAATAACCCATACCACACACACCTTGAGCTGCAGTACACCTCTGACCTGATAATTAGGCATTTCCCCATGCCGTAGTATTACGTCCACCCAAAAATATCCTAAACAGACTGAACTCCAAGCAGTTATAGTCACCCCTGTACCTCTCCTAAGACAGTTCTTAAAACCATGGACCAGCACTTCCCCACAACTTCTGTAATCAACCTGATTCAGATGGACTGCTGGTGACAGTGTAAGAATTCTCTCATGCTGTCTGATGGGCATCTACTACTAAAGCAGTATAACTGTGTGTGACAGACACACACACACACACACACATATATATATATATATATATATATATATATATATATATATATGTGGATTCACTTTATATCCTCAAAATACTGAAATGTCGAAATTCAGTATTTTGAGGCTATAAAGCCGAAATCTGAAAACAGCGAAAACCCAGAACCACGAAATTCAAAATCTCGCACACTGGTGATTTTGAATTTCGTGCTTCTACCCACACACACACACCTTCCACCTCACACACAAACACAAGCTCTCTACTACATAAAAGCAGGGGGGCTGCACCCCCCCACCCCCCCTACTTAAATATAACTCTGAGGTCGCACTACACACATACACACACAAAACACCACCACGCAAGCTACATTCTCCTCGCACACACACATCACAGCAACAAAACACACTAACACACACACCACAGCCCCTACCCAAAACCCTTAACACATACACACTAACCTGAATCCATAACCACAGCGAAACCTCAGAAGCACGGAATTCAAAACCTCCGGTATTCGAGGTTTTGAATTTCACACTTCTGAAGTTTCGTTCTTTTCAGGAATCCACTTTATGAGCTCAAAATACTGAATTTTGACATTTCAGCATTTCAAGGATATAAAGTGAATCCATATATATTTTTGGAGGCAAAAATCTCATACACACGAAACCCGGACACCAAAACTGTCAGCTGTACACCACAACTCTCCAAGGCTATCACAATACACAATGTGTCACACTCTGAGATTCTAAGGATTAACTTGCCTAAACCTCAATGACCACCAAAATGCAATACATGCACAAAGTACATTCAAGGTAAGCCTACAGTCTAATATAGCACAAGGAGTCCCACTGTTATGTATACTGAGCACCTGAGGTAGGCAACTACCCAACCAAGCATACTCGTTACAGGTGACTGCACTGTAAGACATGCAGGTGCACCTCTTACCAGGCTGAGCAAGTAAAGACCGACAATTACTTGCTTATCTGGTACCAGGATCTGTGAGATCACACATGCACTCAAGTCCTTGAGCAATGATATTGTAATTGTTGATGTCAAAGATCTGAGATGTATCTTTCTGGAATATATCACAATGGAGCTCTCAGACTGTGTGTCTAGATAGGTATAAACTTAGTACTGAGTAGTATACTACCTTCTCTATGGATGATGTCACGATATGAAAAAAAATTGACTTCAATAACTGTCTTAGTTTTTGGCGTCATTGAAAGTGGAACCAATATTTGCCAGCCTGGCAGGATATGGTCAACAGAACAAGTTGTTTCACCATGGATGGCCTCCATCTGTCCCTTCCAGAGTTTAATTTCTTGACATTCTCCAACCCCATGGTGCATTTTTAGGAAATGCCAATCTGAACTATCTATGAAAATAAAGAAAGTAGTGACAGAAAATGTGAAGGCATTACTGATCAATACTAGGATCCAAATAAGAAACCCCACTCCCTGCTACCCTGCCTAACCATGGAGGACATAGACATCTGCATAGTGTCAGACATGGTTAAAAATGTCGGAGAGCACTCTGGCTGTGCAGGTCTGTAATGCCTCACACATGTTTACACCAGCTACTGCATAACAGGGAGAAAAAAAGATGGGGTTGTCTGAATATTCATCCAAGAGAGACTCGCATCAAGACTGTTAAAACAGTATGATGCACTAGAAAATCTTTGCGTCCAAATCACCATCAGGAGAGTCCCATACCACATATCAGCTAGCTTTAGAATTCCCTTTATGACTCAAGAAACCCACAATGCCTATCGTATAGGAACTGGGATCACTCAGTATTTAACCACATATCTTCCTAGAAGATCTAAACTATCCAACTATAGAGTGGGAAACCTGCACCACCACTAGTACACAAGCAGAGATTCCTAAACTTTGTCAATACAAATGCCCTGAAAATACGCACTAGGGGGAGCAACAACTCGGATCTTGCCCTTACAAATATGGGATGGATCTTGCACCATCCCCTTGAGCATCTTTGTCATCTGTTAGATCAGACCACAAAGCTATTTCAAAATAAAATTGAAACCAAAGACCCCGGCCATGTAAGATACCTTTAGAAATTTCTCTAAGCCAAACTTACTTCTCCAAGGTCATATATTGGAAAGATTCAAACCTTACCAAACCTACTTAACTCTGCTGAATATGTAGAAACATACACCAGTGCTCTATACCAATATGTATACAGCTGCATAGATGCAGCTGTACCCTGTAGAAACAAGTGCAAGACAAACCCCAGAAACAACCCCCCATGAGAGAACTATATTAATAATATTTACAATATAAGGAAAACCATTTTGACCAAAATAAATTGAGTAATTCCCAGAATGATAGATCCCTTGTAATTTAAATAAAATTCAGGAGGCTTAATAAAATCCACCGAAGCAAAGTTTGATGCTAAAATAACCACCCGAGTCAAAGACAATAACCAGGCCTTTTTTAGTTATGTTCACATTTTTAAAAGCACGACACAGCAATGCGCTGAGCTAAAGCAAACTGTTACCTACTATAAAGCTGAAGATACAGTGAACCTACACTGAGCTCAAACTTTACCCCTCTCTCCGCTGTATGTCCCACAAGACACACCTGAATCCAACCTGCCTCCAGCCGGCCTTAGGCATAGGCTAACTAGGTGGCCGCCTAGGGCGCTGCTCTAGCAGGGGCACTTTTCCAGTATTTATTTGGTGTAGGTAAACCAGGATGGGGGCACCATGGAGCCCTTTTGCCTAGGGCACCAGCTGACCTAAGGCCGCTGGCTCCAGCTACCACACAAGTCTTTAAAATGCTATCAAAAGCATAAAGTACTACATTGATGGGTCCTGACAATATCTCTGGCTGCATCTTAAATACTAGGAAGGACTATTTAGCCACCCCTCTAACCACACTGTTTAAAATCAGCCTCCATACAGGTCTTGTACTAAGGGAATAGACAGCAACTTCAGTCATTCTCATGCATAACAAAGGACCTTCCACAGACCAGGCAATACAGACCGAGAAGTCTGACCAGCCTCATATGCAAAGCCATGGAAAGACGTATCATGGAACTGTTCAGCCTCCAACTCTGGATCCATCTCAGTTTGGAAGTAGCACGGGCAGGTCAAGCTTACTGTACCTGGTGGACTTTTCTGAAAAGGTCACTAAAGCAATGGATGAAGGTAAAATGACACACACCTCATACTTCAACCTTGCCAAAACTTTTGACACAATCCCTCACTCAGGTATAGTAGAAAAGCTAAATAAACTGGGAATAAACCCCTATGTCACCCTCTGGATTGCCAGCTGGCTCACAGACAGGACACTGGATATCAAAATAAGAGAAGCTAACTCTACAAAATGACCAGTCACCAATTGAGACCTCAGTGCTAGGACCTCTCCTGTTTGGCATCTACTTCTCTGAAGTAAAACCTAATACCACAGGGCTCTGACTAACCACTTTTGCAGATGACTGCAAGCTAGGAGTACTCTCTGTATCATCCTGCAGGAAGGTTTATCCAAAAAAATGTCAGACTCATGAACTGAAACCCAATGTAAAAAAAATGCATCGTCATATCCTCTGGGAAGTGATATACCCCAAGGAACTACCACATTGACAATATATCATTAAGAGTTGACCCAGTTGTTCAGGATTTGAGAATTTATGTGGACAGCGATCTAACTTTCAATCAACATGTGTCCACTGTCATAAGAAAGTCCTTTAATATTGCACAGCTTATGGCCAAAGAGATTACATGTAGATCTAGAGATATCATTGTTCTTATTTACTCAGCCCTCATTAGTCTATTCATCGAGCAGATCTAGAGATTCACGGTTCTTATTTACTCAGCCCTCATTAGTCTATCCATCGAGCAGATCTAGAGATATCACTGTTTTTATTTACTCAGCCCTCAGTCTATTCATCAAGTAGAGTGCCTCCTTTGGCATGTATCTATTCAAACACATGCCTCAACTGGAATGCTCACAATACACCTTACTAAAATTATACAATGCCTAAACAATATGTCCTACATAATCCACTTCAGAGCTCTGTCACTATGCTCAGTATTCTACAGACTGCTAAGAGGTGACCTATTACTTACATACAAAGCATCCTCCAACCCAATACTGATGGACCTACTACACATCAGCAAGTTAAATGGGATCAGAAATACTCGGTCCATTCATCTAATCCTCTTTTGCAACATCAACAGAATGGTTTGGTGGGACAGGTATATCTAATAGGGGATATCACCACTCTGGAACAGACTGCCTATCCATGTAAAACAAAGCTCATCCCAGTCAATATTCCAGCACAACTTTGGTAGATTGAGGGGTAACAGAAAATGTATTGCAGGACTGCCCCTTGTACTCCTATGGGTATAGACAACACCTAAATGCTTTATCCCACACATTGGTCCCATAAAATTATTTATGGCATGATCCCATTTATTCTCACTAGGGTAATATATAATTATTGACCATGGAATGGTTAAAGCCAATCTAACACTAAATGGATAGTTTAATTCAAGCACCAAAAGGAAAACTGGCTAGGCTTAAAATGCACTGCAAGGGCAGCTTGTCTAATACTTACCTATGAACCTATGTATGCCATGACGGAAACATATTTTGCAATGAGATATTTCATTTATCGCACAACCCAGACTTAAAAATATTCCAGTGATCAGTTTTCTGTGTTCTTTACTTCTGTTTGGAATTTCTCACATTCTTTTCAGTATGATTTTTATGTTGGTTAAATAACATTTTAAGAAACATTCCATCACAGAGGCAGCTCATGGTATGGGTTGATGGGCTGCAGCCCCGCATAAAAAACAGAAAAAGAAAAAAGAGAAAGAAAAGAGAAATGGAATTTTACTGATATTATTTTAAAGTGAGAAAGTCAATTATCATTTCTGAATTGAGAACAACAGTTAGCTTTCCATCTTTCTGAATGCTTCTGGTGCTCACAACCCAGAGTACTAAAAAGACTTGCAGAAGAAGGTGATTATGCCTTATTACAGTTCTTCAAACCTGCTAAGAATGTCAAATGCTGCTCAGCAAGTTTCTGAACAGTGGGACTTCTAAGATGGCTGCACACTGAGTAACATCTTAATTCTAGCTCACCCAGTGAAGAAAGAAACAGAAACCTAGCACAGAAAGCCAGTGGATTTATACTTCTGGGTAAATTTCACTAACTGGATAGATGCCAGGATGAAAGAAATGCACAGGACCAAAAGGAAAATCGGCTTCAAAAGGTGAGAAAAAACACAGACTGGGAAAAGTACTGCAGCTTTTCAGCAAAAAGCAGTGCAAGCTCCAGACATGACTTCCAGTAACCTTGATGAAAGTACAAGACAACTGCACACAGACCTGATTAAATAAATGAACAGTGTTCAGCCTCAAAGAGGGGTTTCCCAGTGGGTGTGGGTGTACATCGGGTTCAGTCCTGAGCCCACTGCTGTTCATACTGGTGATGGACTACATTAGCAAACAGGCTGGAGGGGACAGATCAACAAAGCTGCTGTATGCAGATGATGTGGCAGTACAGGCAGACTCTGAGCTAGAACTTCAGCAAAGGATAGGAGAATGGAATGCAAATCTGAAGGCGCATGGGATGAAACTAAGCACAGATAAGATGGTGGTAATGGCAACAAATTGAGGAAATCAGAAGAAGCTGAGAATGGAGATAGAAGGGAAGATAGTGGAACAGGTAAACAGCTTCAAGTATCTGGGAGGAGTAGTTGAGGAGAAGGGTAGTCTGAAAGAAGAGGTCAAAGCTAGAATCAGAGGGGCTACAGCCAAACAGCATAGAGCATCAGCTGTAGTCTATGACAGAAGAATGCCAAAGAAGCTGAAAAGTAAGGTGTACAAGATAGTGGTGCGACTAATACTACTGTATGGTACAGAAACCCGAGCAGTAAAGGCAGAACAGTTGAAGAAGCTAGAGGTGATGGAAATTAAGTGTCTAAGAAAGGTGATATAATGCACACTGTGGGACAGACTAAGACACAAGGACATAAGAGCAGACACCAAAGTACTTCCAATTGCAGAAAAGATCAGAGAGAACAGATTACTGTGGTTTGGGCACATGTAGAAAAGCAGAAGGCAATCTGGTGAGGAAGATTTGGGACAGACAGGAAGAAGGTAAGAGGAAGCGATGATGTCCAGCAAAGAGGTGGATGGATTGTGTGAAAAAATATCTGCGATGGTCAGGCATGAGTGTTGAAGAAGGCAGGAGTGTGGCACTGAATTGAGAGAGTTGGCGACAGTTAACACGATACCCTGACCCCATGTAGAAAAATGGGAAAAAGGGGGATGCTGATGATATGTTTGTCTCCCAAATATGCAACAAAATCTAGAAGACTTAGGATTTTTACTTGGAAATGTTTGCATAGATATTTCCATACTCCAAGTAGACACCAGAGAATTTTTCCTCAGGTAGACATCAAATGTTGGAGGTGCGATGGCGAAGAAAGAGGTAATTGGGAACATATTTTCTGGGAGTGTAATAAGTTGGCAGAGTAGTCTATCAGAGATATTGGGTGAGCAAACTGGTGTAACTAGGAAAATGATTTTTTGAGCTATGCTACAGAATTGGAATTGCCTAGACATAGTAAGGCCTTGCTGAGTCTAATTGTGGTGTCTGCCAAAAAATCATTTACTAGAAAATGGAAATCAAAGTCTAAACCAACTGTACTAGAAGTAGTGAATATAGTAACAGAGGTAAAACAACTGGACTTTGGAACTTTAGAAAAGGGTAGGAGCAAATTGCATAGGAAAAATGGGAACTGTGGGAACAAATTAAGTTTAAAAGAAGGTAGGATTTGAATGAGCTATGTAATGTTTGACTGAGTGACTGAGTAGATAATAAGTGATGTATAATATAAAGTCCTTGAAGGCTTGTGTATTGAGCCGAGACATTAGAGCTAAGCTAATAGTTTTTACAGTTCTTTTTAAATAAATTATTGGTGGATTCACTGGCTGGTTGTTCTTTTTCCTTTTGCATTAGTGGTTTCATTAATAAGTGATGTATAATGTTTGCAACTAAAATTGTGTCAGTATGGCTTGTGATGTAAAATGCTTGCAACTGGGATTATGTTAATATGGTTTGTTTTCATTTATATAAATTTATGAATGTCTTTGTCATAAGCAATAATTTAATAAAGATGTTTCTTGCTTAAAAGAAAAAAGTGTCTGACCAGGCTGCTGCATGAAACAGTGAGCATCTCTTCCTACTTGCTCAGATTGCCTTAGGTAAGTGAGGCAAGCATAGCAATGAAAGTAAAAGAAGGAATTAAAGTACAGTTTGCAGAGGCACACCCTTAGGAACAAGTTTTTTCTTTTTGTAAGTATAGTATAGTATTTTTTGTTATAAGCACCATGTCTGCCACTGCCAGCATACAATAAAGGCAGAAGGTAAGTATTTAAATTGTGTGTGTGTGTGTGTGTGTGTGTGTGTGTGTGTGTGTGTGTGTGTGTGTGTGTATGTATGCATGTTTAGGTAAGATCTCAACTATCCCTATTTTTGCTGATATTGTCTGTTTCTTGCAAAATTTGTGGTTTTCTGGCAAATCCCTGAGGACTGACATCTGAGTTTCAAACTTAAAAGTGTTTTTGAAAAAGCACATTGATGCAAAGCCTGTTATTCTAGCAAGTTTCTAAATATATAAAGATAGCAATTATCCCCAATCTTGGTCCTTTGTCCACCATTATGTTTTAGCTTTCTCCTTGGTTACAGAAATAGGATGTTGAGAGATATATGGGAGTTTGTAGTGAGCTGCACACCACATTTTGACATTAGTGAGTTGAAAAGATAAGTTCATATGTGGTAGTCGTTTATGTATTTACTTAATCATGTGATCATAATTAAACATCTGAGGTGTACAGTCACAGTCATACAGTGGCTGTAATTTATGGTCACATCTGTGTTTGATGTGGTGTGTGTAGATGTATTTTTTACTCATTTGATCCCAATCTGATATCTGAATTGTAGACGAGCGTACGAGTTGCTGTACTTGTTATATGTGTGTATATGGTCTGCATGTGTGTATGCATTCCCCTTCAGAAGATTGACTGAACAGAAAGTCAAACTTCATATGGTTGAAAACATATGATCGACTACCCAAAATGAAGAAGCTTTTGTACAGAGACGGCGGTACAGTGGGGATCAGGGAATTTACCCTTTCTCCACTGTAGTGTGATCTTGGACTTGGTGTATATAATATGCGTCAAATGTGTGTGGGGAGCAGTGGGGCTTGCCCTCTGTAAAATTGTAGATTTTCATTGTTTTCTGTCATATGACCTTTCGGAAATTCGATCATATGGTCTCAACCATATGAAGTTAAGCTTTCTGTTGAGTTGATCTTCTGAAGTAGATCTGTGTGTGTGGGGGTTAAATAAGTTACTGTGGACAATCATTTCTATTTTATTACAGTCAGATATCTGAGGTATATTCAGTCAATCTGCTTGGATGGTGTGGGGCCAGGATGAGTGGGAAAAAAGGGAGGGGTTCTAGGGAGGCACAGAGGAGACTAGTGTGCATTGGGGGCCACACTGAGTCCTTTGTCTATGGTTCCATTTCTCTTAAAGCTGGCCTTCTTGAATGCAGTCTGACATTTGAGGTGCATACTGTCAAAGTGGCTATTATCATTGGATAATGAGGAAGTCTGTGGATAAAAGTGAATGTTCCCATCTGTTGTCTGGTCACAGGTAATGGTCACTGACCTGCTGTAATACAGCTTCATCCCATTCCAGTTAATGCCATCCATTCAGTTTCTTCCTGCAGCCCATCTTGCTTTGAAGCCACTAGCTGTCACTGTCCATTAGGCCTCCTGATACTTGTGTGATGTCCCTCCTCTGTGCCAGTGATCAAGGAGCCTCAATCCTCACCAATGACAACTATGGGGCTGAGTCATTAGCTGGGTGTTCCAAGCCAAGTCCTCCACCACCCTCTCTATGAAATCAGTGCTCCCAGTGTCTCTGTTCAAAGAAGCTGTCATACACACTTTCTTTGAAACTTGATTTTCACCCTCACACACCTGCTCACTTGGGAAAGGCTGGCACAGCTTATCCTCTCTGCCGCATCCACCCAGACTATAAGGTAGATCTGCTTCCACCAGAACACCCAAGCCAGATACTTTAAGGCTCTTACCAGGGTATCAAATACACTTATTACACTTAGTGTCGCTAAATAAATGCAAGTGCTCTGAAAGGTTAAATATTTTCTAAAACACCAGCCACAATGAAAGGTTTAGCTATATTTAATAATAAATAATAAAAAAAATGAAAATACCTAATAGCTATTTACAATAAACACCAGAGTTTCAACACAGGAAATATAAAAAAAAAAAACAGTACCAATGGAAAGACTCAGACAGATACATAAAAAACAACTTGTAGCTAATCTCACTATATTTTTCTAACTGACTGAAGAAGTGCCATTCCCTGGGTACTTACTAAAGCAAGGCAAGATGAATGTGGATGAGCCTTGTCAGGACCAAAAACAGTACCCACCTCACATCTCTCACTAGTATTCAAATAAAATTTTGATGCTGGCTACAGAATGATATCACATCTGGTCACCTGACTCTGTGGTTCCCATACTACCCTCTAATTAGAAGCCGAGCCAGGATCTGCCACTGGTATGTTGCAATAAATACACATATAGAACTTTAGCTAAGGTTTATTACAGCATCTGGAAACTG